>NC_068444.1:8776965-8848521 GCF_023373465.1 Oncorhynchus keta
TGGTAGCCTACAGGCTAGAGATGAAGGCAGGGTGATATGACAATGTACGACAATGCAATGATCATCATGCAGGTTTTCTCTGATAAAGTAGCCTGATCAAAATGGCGCCCAATCAAATCCAAAAAGATGCACTGACATGTTTAATAGCTTGTGGGTTCCCCTACAGGAACTACACCCCCCCCCCCGTTCAGCTGAAAACGGTCGCGCAGGGAATGCAAAAATATTCTTAGAAATATTTAACCTCCACACATTAACAAGTCCAATACCTCAAATGAAAGATAAACACCTTGTTCATCTACCCAGCGTGTCAGATTTTTTAAATGTTTTACGGCGAAAACACAGCATATATTTATGTTAGACCACCACCAAAACAAAGAGAATACGTAGCCATTTTGTACCACAACTTCCTAAAAAAAACAGGACAAGGTCAAAGTAGACAATCAGGCTACTCACAACTGCTGCCCAGGAGTTTCATCCTGTGGGCTAAATAGTTATGATCAGCGGTTTCAGCCCCTGGGGGCTAGTTACCCCCCCTTACTAGGTGGTAATTGGCCCCTGGGAGCTAGTTACCCCTTGTTGGTTATGAATGTGTTTCTACCTGTCCTTTAGACAATGACTATCCAAGTTAGCGCTAGTTTATGCTAACTTGCTAGCTAGAAACTTCACCATCAGTAAATGCTAACTAGCTAGCTGGTTAGCGTAAGCTGCTGGGAGTACTAGCTAGCAACCTTACTACCAGATTGTCTGAGGTGAACTTAATTTCAGTTGTTCGTGTTTCCACTGGTGACTGATAGCTTTACAGTTAATGCAACTTCATAGTCTTTTAGCTATTTTACATAGCATTTTATGTCACATAGCTAACTACGTTTTTTCAAGAGTTAGATTTTCAATTGGCATCTAGATATAAAGCAGCGCAGGAGGTGGACTCATGAGTTGTGCTCCAATTTTACTGGGGATAGTTTTATTGGCACCTAGAGTACAGATACGAATTAGAATCGTGCAATAGCAGAGCATAAAATAGTTATAAAATCGTTATAAAGTTATTGTTATAAATTATTGTTATATTCCAATAGTATTCCAATCAATTCTTTATGAATTTCTTTATGAACATTTTGCTCCTGAACTTAACTTAAAATCTTGCATTATTCAAATCATATTTGGTGCAATTGAACATAATGGATTGTATGAGGAAAGGAACAACAAAGAAACAACAAAGAAAATTAATGTGCATCTGAGTTAGAAAGAGTTTACAGTCCTCCTCATAGTACCATTAATGGTACCCAGCGTGCTGAGGAGTTGAGGGTGAGGAGGCTGAGGGACTTAGTTGACCTGAGGGCAGGAGGCTGAGGAGAGGATGCTGTCACCTCCAGGAGGTTGAGGATGAGTGCTGAGGGTTACAGCTTTGGAGAGTCCGGTTTCTGACTTTAGGCCAAGACTGACATGTCCTGAGGCCTGAGATTTCAGGAGGCTATAGGAGAGGCTGTGGATTAGGAGGCTGAGGTGTGGAGGCTGAGGTCAGCACAGTGTGAGAGGCTGAGCGATGAGGAGGCTGAGGCTTTCTAGGAGGCTGAGGTGAGGAGGCTGAGGTGTTTGGCTGAGGGACTAGCTGAGGCGTGAGTGTGGAGAGTTGAGGCCCTCTGAGGGATGAGACTGAGGGTGAGGAGGCTGGGAAGCTGAGGTGAGCTAGGGAGGTTTCTGAGCAGGTGAGGTGTGCTGAGGCTGAGGAGGCTGAGGTTTCTGAGGTGTAGGCTGAGGTGAGGCCTTGAGGCTGAGATGAGTGAAGCTGAGGTGAGCTGTGGAGGTCCTGCAGGTCTGAGGTGGGAGGCTGAGGTGAGAGGCTGGGTGAGGAGGCTGAGGTGAGGCTGAGGTGAGGAAGCTGAGGGTGAGCTGTGGAAGGAGGCTGAGGTGAAGGCTGAGGTGAGGACTGGCTGAGGAGACCTGAGGAGAGGCTGAGGTGAGGGTGAGGTGAGCTGTGGAGAGGGAGCTGAGGTTTTGAGGGGGCTGAGGTGAGGCATGGCTGAGGGTGTGGCTGAGGTGGAGGCTGAGGTAGCAGGCTGGAGTAACCACTGTGCGTTGGGCTGAGGTGAGGGGGCTGAGGTCACTCTCTTCAGTGGGAGGGTGAGGAGGCTGAGGTGAGGTGAGGCTGAGGTGAGTGGCTGGTGAGGTTGGAGGCTGAGGTGAGGAGGCTGAGGTGAGAGGCTGAGGGTGAGAGGCTGACCTGGTCATAGGAGGCTGAGGTGAGGAGGCTGAGGGTTGAGTTTTGAGGCTGAGGTGAGAAATACTGAGGTTTACCCGAGAGGCTGAGTGAGGCTGAGGTGCTGAGAGGGCTACCACTTGGCTGGGGTGAGAGGCTGAGGGTGAGGAGGCTGAGGCTTGTGAGTTCTGTGGATTAGGCTGAGGTGAGCTGTGGAGGGGCTGAGGGTGTGGAGGCTGAGGTGTCAGGAGGCTGTGGAGGGCTGAGGATGAGGCTGCTGCTGGTGACCTGTGGAGTGTTTGGCCAGGATGCTGAGGGTGAGGAGGCTGAGGGTCAGCTGTGGAGAGGAGGCTGAGGGTGAGCTGTGGAGAGGAGGCTGAGGTGAGCTGTCAGAGAGGCTGATCTGCTGTGGAGAAAGACTGGTCAGGGTGACCTGTGAAAACTGAGTGAGGAGACTGAGGGTGAGCTATGGAGAGGAGGATGAGGGTGAGCTGGGGAGATATAGGCTGAGGGTGATCTGTGGAGAGGAGGCAGATGATGAGCTGTGGAGAGGAGGCTGAGGGTGACCTGTGGAGAGGCAGATGATGAGCTGTGGAGAGGAGGCTGAGGGTGAGCTGGGGAGAGCTGAGGGTGATCTGTGGAGATGTTGCAGATGAATGAGCTGTGGAGGAGGCTGAGGTGAGCTGGGGAGGGAGGCTGAGGTGATCTGTGGAAGGCTGACATGTTTAGCTGGGGAGGAGGCTGAGGTGATCTGTGGAGAGGGTCGGCAGATGATGGCTGTGGAGGGAGGCAGATGATGAGCTGTGGAGAAGAGACTGAGGGTGAATGATGTGGAAGGAGGCTGAGGGTGATCTGTGGAGAGGAGGCTGAGGGTGAGCTGTGGAGAAAAGGCTGAGGGTGACCTGTGGAGGAGGCTGAGGGTGAGCTGTGGAGGAGGCTGAGGGTGACCTGGGAGAAGGCTGAGGGTGAGCTAGGGAGAGATAAACACCTTGGCTGAGGTGATACCCAGCGTGTGGAGATAGGCTGAGGGTGAGCTGTTGTACCAGAGGAGGCTGATGGTGAGCTGTGGATAGGAGGCTGAGGGTGTCCCCCCTTAAGGTGGGGGCTGGGATGAGGAGACTGAGGTGAGCTGTGGAGAGGCTGAGAGCTGTGGAGATTGGCTGAGGAAGTTACCCCTTGATGGTTATGAATGTGTTTGCTACCTGTCCTTAAAATGAAAATGTAAATAGTTTATGCTAACTTGCTGAGGGTGAAGAGGGGCTGAGGATGAGGAGACTGAGGGTGAGCTATGGAGAACCAGAGGCTGAGGGTGAGCTGTGGAGATTTCAGGCTGATTGTGTTGTGGACTGGAGGCTGATAGTGAGTTAATGCAACTGATGGTCTTTGGAGCTATGATTTACATGAGCATGTTTATGAGAGGAGGCAGAGGATGGAATTGGCATCTGAGGTATAAGCTGCAGGAGGTGGACTGAGTGAGTTGTGCTGAGGAACCTAGAGACTGAGGATTTTTATGTCAGGAGGCTGAGGACTCAGAGGCTGAGGAGAGGATACTGAGGAGAGGAGCTAAAATAGTTGAGGAGGATCTGAGGAAGGCTGAGGTAAGGAGGCTGAGGTGATGACCTATAGTATTCCAATCAATTCTTCCATTGGTTTCCCATCATGCAGTTTTTCATTTGAAAATCTTGCATTATTTCAGTATTTGGTAATTGACAATGTATTCAGCATTTGAAGACAGTTTTAAATAAAGTTTTGAACAGCTCTTGAAATGTTGCTCATAGTGCATAATTTGAATAAATGGTGACAACCCACACATTTTCAAATCTGAGGGTGAGGAGGCTGAGGGTGAGAGCTGAGGATGAGGAGGCTGAGGTGAGGAGGCTGAGGGTGAGGAGGCGGAGGGAGTCCTGTGAGGGATGCTGAGGGTGAGGAGGCTGAGGGTGAGCTGTGGAGAGGAGGCTGAGGTGACCTGTGGAAAGGATGCTGAGGTGAGGAGGCTGAGGGTGAGAGCTGTGGAGAGGAGAGGCTGAGGGTGAGCTGTAGGAGGAGGCTGAGGAGGCTGAGGGTGGAGGCTGAGGGGAGGCTGAGGTGAGGGAGGCTGAGGATGTGCTGTGGAGAGGAGGCTGAGGGTGACCTGTGGAGAGGATGCTGAGGGTGAGGAGGCTGAGGTGAGCTGTGGAGAGGAGGCTGAGGAGTGGGTAGGCTGAGGCTGAGGGTGAGGAGGCTGAGGGTGAGCTGTGGAGAGGAGGCTGAGGGTGAGGAGGCTGAGGATGAGGAGGCTGAGGGTGAGGCTGAGGTGAGGAGGCTGAGGGTGTCCTGTAGAGAGGATGCTGAGGGTGAGAAGGCTGAGGGTGAGCTGTGGAGGCTGAGGGTGACCTGTGAGGGTGGATGCTGAGGGTGAGGAGGCTGAGGTGAGCTGTGGAGAGGAGGCTGAGGGTGAGCTGAGGTGAGGCTGAGGGTGAGGAGGCTGAGGGTGAGGAGGCTGAGGTGAGGAGGCTGAGGGTGAGAGGAGGCTGAGGTGAGGAGGCTGAGGAGGCTGAGGAGAGGAGGCTGAGGGTGACCTGTGAGAGAGATGCTGAGGTGAGGAGGCTGAGGTGAGCTGAGGGAGGAGGCTGAGGGTGAGGCTGAGGTGAGGAGGCTGAGGTGAGCTGTGGAGAGGAGGCTGAGGCTGAGGCTGAGGTGAGGAGGCTGAGGGTGAGCTGTGGAGAGGAGGCTGAGGGTGAGCTGTGGAGGAGGCTGAGGGGTGAGGTGAGGCTGAGGTGAGCTGGTGAGCTGAGGGTGAGGAGGCTGAGGGTGAGAGGCTGAGGGTGAGCTGTGGAGAGGAGGCTGAGGTGACCTGTGGAGAGGAGGCTGAGGGTGAGGAGGCTGAGGTTCAGGAGGCTGTGGAGAGGAGGCTGAGGATGAGGAGGCTGCGGTGACCTGTGGAGAGGAGGATGAGGGTGAGGAGGCTGAGGGTCAGCTGTGGTGAGGAGGCTGAGGGTGATCTGTGGAGAGGAGGCTGAGGGTGATCTGTGGAGAGGAGGCTGAGGGTGAGCTGTGGAGAAGAGACTGAGGGTCAGCTATGGAGAGCAGCCTGAAGTTGAGGCGGCTGAGGGTGAGGAGAAGAGACTGAGGGTGAGCTGTGGAGAGGAGGCTGAGGGTGAGCTGTGGAGAGGAGGCAGATGATGAGCTGTGGAGAAGAGACTGAGGGTGAGCTGGGAGAGGAGGCTGAGGGTGAGGAGAGAGGCTGATGAGCTGAGGAAGCTGAGGGTGACCTGTGGAGAGGAGGCAGATGATGAGCTGTGGAGAGGAGGCTGAGGTGAGCTGGGGAGAGGAGGCTGAGGGTGATCTGTGGAGAGGAGGCTGAGGGTGAGCTGGGGAGAGGAGGCTGAGGGTGATCTGTGGAGAGGAGGCAGATGATGAGCTGATGATGAGAGAAGAGACTGAGGGTGAGCTGTGGAGAGGAGGCTGAGGTGATCTGTGGAGAGGAGGCTGAGGGTGAGCTGTGGAGAAGAGGCTGAGGGTGACCTGTGGAGAGGAGGCTGAGGGTGAGCTATGGAGAGGAGGCTGAGGGTGACCTGTGGAGAGGAGGCTGAGGGTGAGCTAGGGAGAGGAGGCTGAGGGTGATCTGTGGAGAGGAGGCTGAGGGTGAGCTGTGGAGAGGAGGCTGATGGTGAGCTGTGGATAGGAGGCTGAGGGTGTCCTGTGAAGAGGGGGCTGAGATGAGGAGGCTGAGGGTGAGCTGTGGAGAGGAGGCAGATGATGAGCTGTGGAGAAGAGACTGAGGGAAGTCGCTCTGGATAAGAGCGTCTGCTAAATGACTTAAATGAAAATGTAAATGGTGAGCTGTAGAGAGGAGGCTGAGGGTGTCCTGTGAAGAGGGGCTGAGGATGAGGAGACTGAGGGTGAGCTATGGAGAAGAGGCTGAGGGTGAGCTGTGGAGAGGAGGCTGATGGTGAGCTGTGGAGGGAGGCTGATGGTGAGCTGTGGAGAGGAGGCTGATGGTGAGCTGTGGAGAGGAGGCTGATGGTGAGCTGTGGAGAGGAGGCAGAGGGAGAGGAGGCGGAGGGAGAGGAGGCTGAGGGTGAGGAGGCTGAGGGAGAGGAGGCTGAGGGTGAGGAGGCTGAGGAGAGGAGACTGAGGAGAGGAGGCTGAGGGAGAGGAGGCTGAGGGAGAGGAGGCTGAGGAGAGGAGACTGAGGGAGAGGAGGCTGAGGGAGAGGAGACTGAGGGAGAGGAGGCTGAGGGTGAGGAGGCTGAGGGTGAGGAGGCTGACCTATAGATAGAGTCTTCCATTGGTTTCCCATCATGCAGTTGTTCATTTGAAAATACATTATTTCAGTGATAAGTATACAATGTATTCAGCATTTGAAGACAGTTTTAAATAAAGTTTTGAACAGCTCTTGAAATGTTGCTTATTGGCATAATTTGAATAAATATATAGCAACCCACACATGGAAATCTGAGGGTGAGGAGGCTGAGGATGAGCTGTGGAGAGGAGGCTGAGGGTGAGGAGGCTGAGGGTGAGGAGGCGGAGGGTGTCCTGTAGAGAGGATTCTGAGGGTGAGGAGGCTGAGGGTGAGCTGTGGAGAGGAGGCTGAGGGTGACCTGTGGAAAGGAGGCTGAGGGTGAGGAGGCTGAGGGTGAGCTGTGGAGAGGAGGCTGAGGGTGAGCTGTAGAGAGGAGGGTGAGGAGGCTGAGGGTGAGGAGGCTGAGGAGAGGAGGCTGAGGGTGAGGAGGCTGAGGATGAGCTGTGGAGAGGAGGCTGAGGGTGACCTGTAGAGGGAGGCTGAGGGTGAGGAGGCTGAGGGTGAGCTGTGGAGAGGAGGCTGAGGGTGAGCTGTGGAGAGGAGGCTGAGGGTGAGGAGGCTGAGGGTGAGCTGTGGAGAGGAGGCTGAGGGTGAGGAGGCTGAGGGTGAGGAGGCTGAGGGTGAGGAGGCTGAGGTGAGGAGGCGGAGGGTGTCCTGTAGAGAGGATGCTGAGGGTGAGAAGGCTGAGGGTGAGCTGTGGAGAGGAGGCTGAGGGTGACCTGTGGAAAGGATGCTGAGGGTGAGGAGGCTGAGGGTGAGCTGTGGAGAGGAGGCTGAGGGTGAGCTGTAGAGAGGAGGGTGACGAGGCTGAGGGTGAGGAGGCTGAGGAGAGGAGGCTGAGGGTGAGGAGGCTGAGGATGAGCTGTGGAGAGGAGGCTGAGGGTGACCTGTAGAGAGGATGCTGAGGGTGAGGAGGCTGAGGGTGAGCTGTGGAGAGGAGGCTGAGGGTGAGCTGTAGAGAGGAGGCTGAGGTGAGGAGGCTGAGGGTGAGCTGTGGAGAGAAGGGTGAGGAGGCTGAGGGTGAGGAGGCTGAGGGTGAGCTGTGGAGAGGAGGCTGAGGGTGACCTGTAGAGAGGATGCTGAGGGTGAGGAGGCTGAGGGTGAGCTGTGGAGAGGAGGCTGAGGGTGAGCTGTAGAGAGGAGGCTGAGGGTGAGGAGGCTGAGGGTGAGCTGTGGAGAGGAGGGTGAGGAGGCTGAGGGTGAGGAGGCTGAGGGTGAGGAGACTGGGGGTGAGCTGTGGAGAGGAGGCTGAAGGTGACCTGTGGAGAGGAGGCTGAGGGTGAGGAGGCTGAGGTGTGGAGGCTGAGGGTGAGCTGTGGAGAGGAGGCTGAGGGTCACCTGTAGAGAGGATGCTGAGGGTGAGGAGGCTGAGTGTGAGGAGGCTGAGGGTGAGGAGGCTGAGTGTTAGCTGTGGAGAGGAGGCTGAGGGTGACCTGTGGAGAGGAGGCTGAGGGTGAGGAGGCTGATGGTGAGGAGGCTGAGGGTGAGGAGGCTGAGTGTTAGCTGTGGAGAGGAGGCTGAGGGTGTCCTGTGAAGAGGGGGCTGAGGATGAGAGACTGAGGGAGAGGAGACTGAGGTGACCTGAGGAGGCTGAGGTGAGCTGTGGAGGAGGCTGAGGGAGAGGAGGCGGAGGGAGAGGAGGCTGAGGGAGAGGAGGCTGAGGGAGAGGAGGCGGAGGGAGAGGAGGCTGAGGGTGAGGAGGCTGAGGGTGAGGAGGCTGAGGGTGAGGAGGCGGAGGAGAGGAGGCTGAGGGAGAGGAGGCGGAGGGAGAGGAGGCTGAGGAGAGGAGGCGGAGGGAGAGGAGGATGAGGGTGAGGAGGCTGAGGTGATCTGTGGAGAGGTGGCTGAGGGTGAGCTGTGGAGAGGAGGCTGAGGGATAGGAGGCTGAGGAGAGGAGGCGGAGGGAGAGGAGGCTGAGGAGAGGAGGCTGAGGGAGAGGAGGCGGAGGGAGAGGAGGCTGAGGGAGAGGAGGCTGAGGGTGAGGAGGCTGAGGGTGAGGAGGCTGAGGGTGAGGAGGCTGAGGGTGAGGAGGCTGAGGAGAGGAGGCTGAGGGAGAGGAGGCTGAGGGTGAGGAGGCTGAGGGTGAGGAGGCTGAGGGTGAGGAGGCTGAGGGAGAGGAGGCTGAGGGAGAGGAGGCTGAGGGTGAGGAGGCTGAGGGTGAGGAGGCTGAGGGAGAGGAGGCTGAGGGAGAGGAGGCTGAGGGAGAGGAGGCTGAGGGTGAGGAGGCTGAGCTATAGATAGAGTCTTCCAGTGGTTTCCCATCATGCAGTTGTTCATTTGAACAGACATTATTTCAGTGATAAGTATACAATGTATTCAGCATTTGAAGACAGGGATTTACATTTAAATAACGTTTTGAACAGCTCTTGAAATGTTGCTTATTGATGTAATTTGAATAAATATATAGCAACCCACACATGGAAATCTTCATAACAATAAAAGATACTTAAGGAAATTAATTTATAGAGGGTATTGTAATTCAAAAATAATACATTTACATTTATAGGGTACAATTAGATTTTTGTCAAAGCAATATACATGCAAAATCCCTCCAATGTGTCAGCTTGAGATGATAACTATAGTGGCTATGAATGACTAATACCTAGATATCAGCACTCAGACTGTACAACGAATTAGAGGTCAGTGAGTGTCTGCTACAGTAGTAGGGGGCTAGCATTAAGGGTTCCCAAACTCAGTCCTGCCCCCCACCCCTGGGTGAGCTGTAGTACACAACACCTGTTGTATTCGGCGCACAAATAAACATTGATTTGGTTTGATTTGACATGTAGGATGTTTTGCCCGAGAACTACACAGCTGATTCAAATGAGCAAAGCTTGATAATGAGCTAACTATTAGTACCTAGACACGCACCCCAGGGGGTGTGGGGGGTGTATCAAAGGGAAAGGGGAGGGGCTGAACGCCTTCAACTGAAACGTGCATTTAACCCAACTCATCTGAATCAAAGAGTGATCCTATGAACTTGCAACTTTTATTTTATGGTTTATGGGGCGGCAGCGTAGCCTAGTGGTTAGAGCGGTGGACTAGTAACCAAAAGGTTGCGATTTTAAGCCCCCGAGCCGACAAGGTACAAATCTGTCGTTCTGCCCCTGAACAGGCAGTTAACCCACTGTTCCTAGGCCGTCATTGAAAATAAGAAATTGTTCTTAACTGACTTGCCTGGTAAAATAAATAAATAAAAAATATGAGCATAATTTTAATAGTATTTTATGGTTCGTGGGTATATATTTTATTTATCCTACCAAATGAAATTCTCCCATTCGGATATTGTTGCCAATATCTGATGTAATGTAGTGTAATGTAGTGTAATGTAGTGTAATGTAGTGTAATATTCAGAAAACGCCTGATCAGTAGTGGCTGCAACCAGTGGGACATGGGTTTGTGTCCCAAATGTCACCCTATTCCTTATATAGTGCACTACTTTAGAACCTATGGGCCTTGGTCAAAAGTAGTGTACTATATAGGGAATAGGGTGTCATTTGGAACAAAGATAGTCTGGTGGTCTGTACTGGGAAGACAGCTAATTGGCTAATTGGATATTCTGAACTGTGCTTACGGTCTGATTGTGGCTGATCGGGTTTCCCTGGAGTAGACTGGTATCATAGGTTCCTCAATTGTTCCCAATTTTGTTCATTTAGCAGCTATTTTGTGATCTGCCAGTCCCGTTGGTCCGGAGTTGAATGTGAAATTAAAAGCAATAATGGAATTCTCTCTCTCTCTCTCTCTCTCTCTCTCTCTCTCTCTCTCTCTCTCTCTCTCTCTCTCTCTCTCTCTCTCTCTCTCTCTCTCTCTCTCTCTCTCTCTCTCTCTCTCTCTCTCTCTCTCTCTCTCTCTCTCTCTCCCTCTCTCCCTCTCTCCCTCTCCCTCTTCCCAAAGTGGGAAGATCTATGGATTATTTGTGCAGTGTTTGAGTGGCCACTCGAGAATCAACCTGAGTACTCCTTTTGGACCACCCAGCCAGCCAACCCACCAACCAGCAAGCCAACCCACCAACCAGCCAGCCAACCCACGAACCAGCCAGCAACCCCACCAACCAGCAAGCCAACCCGCCAACCCGCCAGCCAACCCACCAACCAGCAAGCCAACCCACCCACCCAGCCAAACCACCAACCAGCCAGCCAGCCAACCAGCCAGCCAGCCAACCCACCAACCATTAAGCCAACCCACCCACCCAGCCAGACAACCCGCCAGCCAGCCAACCCACCAACCAGCAAGCCAACCCACCCAGCCAGCCAGCCAGCCAGCCAGCCAACCCACCAACCAGCCAGCCAGCCAGCCAGCCAGCCAACCCACCAACCAGCAAGCCAACCCACCCAGCCAGCCAGCCAGCCAGCCAACCCACCAACCAGCCAGCCAGCCAACCCACCCAACCAGCAAGCCAACACGCCAGCCAGCCAGTCAGTCAGCACTCTGCTGAAAGGGCATTTCTCTGTAAGGGAGTCCCAGGGAGCATCCACAGGAAAGCAGGGCTGTTTTCTGAGTTTCACAGAGACAATAGATAAACAAACAGAAGTTATTTTCTGCGGCTCCTAGTCTCTAGCTCCCTTGCCACACAACCATCCACACAAACACACACACACAGACACCCCTCCGCTCTCATCTCATCTCATCTCATCTCCCAGTAGCCAGGAGCAACCAGTCACCATCTCTGAAGGCTAAGGGACCATGGAGGACTGGAGCTGAAGAGCAGATGGGGTGTACAGATAGCTAGTGTGTGTGTGTCTCTCTCTCTTGCTCCCTCATGATCTCCTTCACAATCTCTCTCTCTCTCTCTCTGTTAAGCGGAGTGGAACAGGGGAACCCAATTGCAGACTCAGACGAGGAGACTGGGATGAAGTAACGAAGGTATTTATTGAAACAGAAGGGGGAGATGGAGTGCAGGTCAGAGGAAGCTTGGGCGGGTTACTGGAAACCAGGTGCGGAGGCTGAGGCTGGAGCGAGAGGGGTTGGGACAGGGTAGGCAGGTCAGGAGGGGAATCCAGGACAGAGTAGCAGGATGACGAGACGTAGAACTGGACACAGGGACCAGAGTCAGAGCGGGCAGAACTGTAGCGGAGAGGAAAACAGAGTCAGACAAGGGAAAACAGGATCTGAATAGTAACAACCGGCTAGTAATGTAGACTGACTGAGCAGAGATTACAATCTGGCAGTGTGGCAGGAGGCAGAGTGATGGGAACAAGACATTCTCCATGATGGGAGGCAGTGTGGCAGGACAGAGTATTTGTAAAGGTCTTGATTTTGGAACAGGTTGTCTCTGCTCACACAATCACACACGGAGGGAGAGGGAGAGGGAGAGGGAGAGGGCGAGGGAGAGGGAGAAAGAGAAAGAGAAAGATAGGGAGAGGGAGAGGGAGAGAGAGGGAGGGAGAGGGTATTTGGGGAGTGGTTGCAGGTCAAGGAGACACAGGATGAGCAGTAGAGGGAGGGTGGTGCAGGAGCAGATGTGACACTCTCTCTCTGTATGTCTCTCTGTATGTCTCTCTGTATCTCTCTCTCTCTCTCTCTCTCTCTCTCTCTCTCTCTCTCTCTCTCTCTCTCTCTCTGTCTCTCTGTCTGTCTCTCTCTCTCTCTCTCTCTCTCTCTCTCTCTCTCTGACTGACTCCCTGTATTTCTCTCTCTCTCTCTCTCTCTCTCTCTCTCTGGCTCTCTCTCTCTCTCTCTCTCTCTCTCTCTCTCTCTCTCTCTCTCTCTCTCTCTCTCTCTCTCTCTCTCTCTCTCTCTCTCTCTCTCTCTCTCTCTCTCTCTCTCTCTCTCTCTCTCTCTCTGTGTATGACTCTGTATGACTCCCTGTATTTCTCTCTCTCTCTCTCTCTCTCTCTCTGGCTCTCTCTCTCTCTCTCTCTCTCTCTCTCTCTCTCTCTCTCTCTCTCTCTCTCTCTCTCTCTCTCTCTCTCTCTCTCTCTCTCTGTCTCTCTCTCTCTCTCTCTCTCTCTCTCTCTCTCTCTGTATGACTCCCTGTATTTCTCTCTCTCTCTCTCTCTCTCTCTCTCTCTCTCTCTCTCTCTCTCTCTCTCTCTCTCTCTCTCTCTCTCTCTCTCTCTCTCTCTCTCGCTCTCTGTCTCACTCTCTCTCTCTGTCTCTCTCTCTGTCTCTCTCTCTCTCTCTGTATGACTCTCTGTATTTCTCTCTCTCTCTCTCTCTGTGTGTGTCTCTGTGTGACTCTCTGTCTCACTCACTCTCTCTTTCGACTCCTCCCCAACTCCTAGACAGAAACAGAGTGTCAGGCCTTCATCTTCATCTGACTCTCACGCGGATAGTGTTTTGTTCCCTCTACTCTGCCTCCCATCATGGAGAATGTCTTGTTCCCTCTACTCTGCCTCCCATTATATCCAAACATTCTCTCCCTCCTTCCCTTAACATTCCCTCTCCCCTCTCTCTTTCCCCACACTGCTGTCATCGACTCGCTCCCTCCCTCTCCCCCTCTCTCTTTCCCCACACTGCTGTCATCCACTCGCTCCCTCCCTCTCCCCCTCTCTCTTTCCCCACACTCCTGTCATCCACTCGCTCCCTCCCTCTCCCCCTCTCTCTTTCCCCACACTCCTGTCATCCACTCGATCCCTCCCTCTCCCCCTCTCTCTTTCCCCACACTGCTGTCATCCACTCGCTCCCTCCCTCTCCCACTCTCTCTTTCCCCACACTCCAGTCATCCACTCGATCCCTCCCTCTCCCCCTCTCTCTTTCCCCACACTGCTGTCATCCACTCGCTCCCTCCCTCTCCCCCTCTCTCTTTCCCCACACTCCAGTCATCCACCCACTCCCTTCTTTCCTCCCCTCTGCTCTCTCTCCCCCTCTCTCCTTCCCTGCCTCGCTTTCTTCCTCCCTCCCCCTCGTGCTCCCCTCTACTTCCTTCCCTCCCTCCCTCTCACTCTCCTGAAACTCTCCTGAAAGATTAACTTCACCGTACAGTGTAATGATATTGCCTGTCTCCATGCACCTGAGGAGCATGATAATATTAGTGCTGTGAGATGGGTTTCTACAGCTGTTGTTTATTCCGTTTATCACTCCCAAAGTGGAAGCAATGAGTACAATAACTACATCTCCATCATCCAAATGTGAGGCAGGTAGGGATACAGGAGACACGTGTAGAGGAAAGCCTTGGACAAGTTGATCATTATCATCACTCCCAAAGTGCCATTGATAAGTACCTCTCTATAATGTAGTTTTAGGTTTGGATGAGGGAGTGGAGGAAGGAAAGCCCTGGGCTATTGTTTTACTGTAGAAGGGAGGAAAGCCCTGGGCTATTGTTTTACTGTAGAAGGGAGGAAAGCCCTGTGCTATTGTTTTACTGTAGAAGGGAGGAACGCCCTGTGCTATTGTTTTACTGTAGAAGGGAGGAAAGCCCTGTGCTATTGTTTTATTGTAGAAGGGAGGAAAGCCCTGGGCTATTGTATATTGTAGAAGGTTAGACCTTAACCATGTGTAAACTTAACCAGCCACTAGACAGCCCAGGGTGCAGCAGGAGATACTCAAGCTGTCCAAAACACCTCAAAATGTTACGTTTGGAGGAACTTCGAAATTTGACGTTTGGAGAAAAGTGGAAGAAGATCGGAATCTGAAGTGAAATTGGTCAAACCGGAAAATCTTCTTGACAAACAGGAGCTTTCCCTCATCTCACAGTCTGGGCTTTAATTTGACCTTTGAACTCATAGGTGAAGGCACAGAGGTTCTTAACCCAGAGGTGCAACATCGCAAGACTTCTGGCAGACCAAGCAGACTAGGCTTGGGTTTGTGATTTAAGAAGTCAAAAATGATGTCTTACTTGTTCATTTTCTAGAAATTTAAAGCACAACCTAGATTTGGATTTCATTTATTGATGATTTTTTTTTTGTCATTAAGCAGATACTCTTATCCAGAGTGACTTACAAGAGCAATTAGGGTTAAGTGCCTTGCTCAAGGGCACGTCAACAGATGTTTCACCTATTCGGCTCAGGGATTCGAACCAGCAACCTTTCAGATACTGGCCTAAAACTCTTAACTGCTCTCAACCGCTAATGTCTTACAGTTTTTTTTTCAATTGCTAACAAGCATCGATCGGTCAATAAACACTGAAGCCACTTTTTCAAAGCTCTTCACACAGTCTGCATGACCAACACGCATCTGAGGGCCAAACAGTTCATCTCACCTCTAAAACTCCCCTCAAACCACCAAATCACTTCATACATGTCTCAAAATAAGCTTGTACGACCGCAACACTGGCACCAATTCTCACTCAGAAAGCATAACATTGTCACTCGTAACACACTGACCTCAAAAACACTAACAACAGGGGGGAACGTTACGTAAATGATTCACTCTTTTCTTTGACATTTGATAGACTTTTCACATAAATAAGTATTTCATTATAGAATAACAATAACACCTTTTCACTTTACTGACCGTACTAAAGTATATGTAACAAGAATGAATCAGAAAGGCCGCAATTTGCTTCAATGCCCGATATTTCTTCTATATCTTTGCATTTTGTGATTTGTGATTATCTAGTATAATCACTCATACTGTAGAGTACTGTGAGGGTTCTAGTTCTCATCAACATGTCTAGTATAATCACTCATACTGTACAGTACTGTGAGGGTTCTAGTTCTCATCAACATGTCTAGTATAATCACTCATACTGTACAGTACTGTGAGGGTTCTAGTTCTCATCAACATGTCTAGTATAATCACTCATACTGTACAGTACTGTGAGGGTTCTAGTTCTCATCAACATGTCTAGTATAATCACTCATACTGTACAGTACTGTGAGGGTTCTAGTTCTCATCAACATGTCTAGTATAATCACTCATACTGTACAGTACTGTGAGGGTTCTAGTTCTCATCAACATGTATAGTATAATCACTCATACTGTAGAGTACTGTGAGGGTTCTAGTTCTCATCAACATGTCTAGTATAATCACTCATACTGTACAGTACTGTGAGGGTTCTAGTTCTCATCAACATGTCTAGTATAATCACTCATACTGTAGAGTACTGTGAGGGTTCTAGTTCTCATCAACATGTATAGTATAATCACTCATACTGTACAGTACTGTGAGGGTTCTAGTTCTCATCAACATGTATAGTATAATCACTCATACTGTAGAGTACTGTGAGGGTTCTAGTTCTCATCAACATGTCTAGTATAATCACTCATACTGTAGAGTACTGTGAGGGTTCTAGTTCTCATCAACATGTATAGTATAATCACTCATACTGTAGAGTACTGTGAGGGTTCTAGTTCTCATCAACATGTCTAGTATAATCACTCATACTGTACAGTACTGTGAGGGTTCTAGTTCTCATCAACATGTCTAGTATAATCACTCATACTGTACAGTACTGTGATGGTTCTAGTTCTCATCAACATGTATAGTATAATCACTCATACTGTAGAGTACTGTGAGGGTTCTAGTTCTCATCAACATGTCTAGTATAATCACTCATACTGTACAGTACTGTGAGGGTTCTAGTTCTCATCAACATGTCTAGTATAATCACTCATACTGTACAGTACTGTGATGGTTCTAGTTCTCATCAACATGTCTAGTATAATCACTCATACTGTACAGTACTGTGAGGGTTCTAGTTCTCATCAACATGTCTAGTATAATCACTCATACTGTAGAGTACTGTGAGGGTTCTAGTTCTCATCAACATGTCTAGTATAATCACTCATACTGTACAGTACTGTGAGGGTTCTAGTTCTCATCAACATGTCTAGTATAATCACTCATACTGTACAGTACTGTGAGGGTTCTAGTTCTCATCAACATGTCTAGTATAATCACTCATACTGTACAGTACTGTGAGGGTTCTAGTTCTCATCAACATGTCTAGTATAATCACTCATACTGTACAGTACTGTGATGGTTCTAGTTCTCATCAACATGTCTAGTATAATCACTCATACTGTACAGTACTGTGAGGGTTCTAGTTCTCATCAACATGTATAGTATAATCACTCCTACTGTACAGTACTGTGAGGGTTCTAGTTCTCATCAACATGTCTAGTATAATCACTCATACTGTACAGTACTGTGAGGGTTCTAGTTCTCATCAACATGTCTAGTATAATCACTCATACTGTACAGTACTGTGAGGGTTCTAGTTCTCATCAACATGTCTAGTATAATCACTCATACTGTACAGTACTGTGAGGGTTCTAGTTCTCATCAACATGTATAGTATAATCACTCATACTGTACAGTACTGTGAGGGTTCTAGTTCTCATCAACATGTCTAGTATAATCACTCATACTGTACAGTACTGTGAGGTTCTAGTTCTCATCAACATGTCTAGTATAATCACTCATACTGTACAGTACTGTGAGGGTTCTAGTTCTCATCAACATGTATAGTATAATCACTCATACTGTACAGTACTGTGAGGGTTCTAGTTCTCATCAACATGTCTAGTATAATCACTCATACTGTACAGTACTGTGAGGGTTCTAGTTCTCATCAACATGTCTAGTATAATCACTCATACTGTACAGTACTGTGAGGGTTCTAGTTCTCATCAACATGTCTAGTATAATCACTCATACTGTAGAGTACTGTGAGGGTTCTAGTTCTCATCAACATGTCTAGTATAATCACTCATACTGTACAGTACTGTGAGGGTTCTAGTTCTCATCAACATGTCTAGTATAATCACTCATACTGTAGAGTACTGTGAGGGTTCTAGTTGTCATCAACATGTATAGTATAATCACTCATACTGTACAGTACTGTGAGGGTTCTAGTTCTCATCAACATGTCTAGTATAATCACTCTTCCACGCAGAGACAGACTCCTCTATGGGGTTTAGGAAGGTGGGAGTATGGAGGCAGGAATAGTACTGACATCCTGGGATGTGTACTAAACCTTATTATCCCACACAACAACGAAGGCAGTACAGCAGAGCGGTGGAATGCCACATTATCCTACACAACAACGAAGGCAGTACAGCAGAGCGGTGGAATGCCACATTATCCTACACAACAACGAAGGCAGTGCAGCAGAGCGGTGGAATGCCACATTATCCCACACAACAACGAAGGCAGTACAGCAGAGCGGTGGAATGCCACATTATCCTACACAACAACGAAGGCAGTACAGCAGAGCGGTGGAATGCCACATTATCCTACACAACAACGAAGGCAGTGCAGCAGAGCGGTGGAATGCCACATTATCCCACACAACAACGAAGGCAGTGCAGCAGAGCGGTGGAATGCCACATTATCCCACACAACAACGAAGGCAGTGCAGCAGAGCGGTGGAATGCCACATTATCCCACACAACAACGAAGGCAGTGCAGCAGAGTGGTGGAATGCCACATTATCCCACACAACAACGAAGGCAGTGCAGCAGAGCGGTGGAATGCCACATTATCCCACACAACAACGAAGGCAGTGCAGCAGAGTGGTGGAATGCCACATTATCCCACACAACAACGAAGGCAGTGCAGCAGAGTGGTGGAATGCCACATTATCCTACACAACAACGAAGGCAGTGCAGCAGAGCGGTGGAACGCCACATTATCCCACACAACAACGAAGGCAGTGCAGCAGAGTGGTGGAATGCCACATTATCCCACACAACAACGAAGGCAGTGCAGCAGAGTGGTGGAATGCCACATTATCCTACACAACAACGAATGCAGTGCAGCAGAGCGGTGGAACGCCACATTATCCCACACAACAACGAAGGCAGTACAGCAGAGTGGTGGAATGCCACATTATCCCACACAACAACGAAGATAGGGGTGTTTCTTGCCCCTCTCTCCTCTGCTGGCACAAGTCGATTATGCAGATTCATCCAGGAAATAAATGAGCCTCTCTGTATTGTAGGGGCCAATGAGTGGTTTGTGTAACAGCAAACCAACGTTGGGCAGTGCTGTACACATTGTGATGTTAGTCCCTCTCTGGCCTGGGAAATCCACGGCTGCTCTCTGTCCAATCACATTTCTTCCCCTGCAGTGTTTTTGCCAAGTTGAATCCAGCTTTATCCACACAGATGAATGTATGCGCAGTTTGCCTGGCGTCCATCTCCATTACTCTCTAAAATACAGTAAATCCACAGTTTTACAGTACTTTACATTATGCATAGCTTTGTATGTACCCTGTTTGGTAACGAGACAAAAAACATTGAATGCATTTTGTGTGAAAGCAATGAACAATTATTCACAGTTTGGTTCACATACACTTCTGTTTCGCTGACTGTGTGAAGAGTTTTGACCATGTGACTTCAGTTTTGACCATGTGACTTCAGTTTTGACCATGTGACTTCCGTTTTGACCATGTTAGCAATTGAAGAAAAAAAACTACTGTCAGTAGTTGAAAATGTTGTTTCAACAACCTTTTTGGTAAAAAAAAACGACTTTATTGTTGAAGCCTTTTGGTTTTGGCACGAGACCCTATGACGTGTTTCTGCACATGAGCTTAGCATGATCGTGGATTTCTATTGGAGAAGCCATTTCTGCCTGTAGGCATGCTGTACTGTACTGTCTTTGGTGAAGGACACCACTTTTAATTCCTCCTGGGACTGTGTGTGTTTGTGTGAATGTGTGTGTGTGTGTGTGTGTGTGTGTGTGTGTGTGTGTGTGTGTGTGTGTGTGTGTGTGTGTGTGTGTGTGTGTGTGTGTGTGTGTGTGTGTGTGTGTGTGTGTGTGTGTGTGTGTGTGTGTGTGTGTGTGTGTGTGTGTGTGTGTGTGTGTGTGTGTGTGTGTGTGTGTGTGTGTGTGTGTGTGTGTGTATGTGTGTGTGTGTGTGTGTGTGTGTGTGTGTGTGTGTGTGTGTGTGTGTGTGTGTGTGTGTGTGTGTGTGTGTGTGTGTGCGCACGTGCGTGCCTAGTCTGCAGACAAAGATTACTTTCATTCATCAGGCCTGTACTACGTGGCTGAACAGGTGACCCGTTCACACACAGGGTCATTGAGTGTCTGCAGGCAGAGGTGCTCACAACCTAAAATGGTGAAGCTGTTGAACATTTTGAGGAACTGAGGACCCTTACCAAGTCTTCCAAATGGACAATGACCCCCAGCATACTTCCAAAGTTGTTGCAAAGTGACTTAAGGACAACAAAGTCAAGGTATTGAAGTGGCCATCACAAAGCCCTCACCTCAACCCTGTAGAAAATGTGTGTATAGAACTGAAAAAGCGTGTGCGAGCAAGGAGGCCTTACAACAAACCTGACTCAGTTACACCAGTTCTGTCAGGAGGAGTGGGCCAAAATTCACCCAACTTATTGTGTGAAGTTTGTGGAAGGCTACCAGCAACGTTTGACCCAAGTTAAACAATTTAAAGGCAATGCTACCAAATACTAATTGAGTGTATGTAAACGTTTGACCCACTGGGAATGTGATGAAAGAAATAAAAGCTGAAATAAATCATTCTCTCTACTATTATTCTGACATTTCACATTCTTCAAATACTGCAGTGATCTAAGTGACCAAAGACAGGGAATTTTACTAGGACTAAAAGTCAGGAATTGTGAAACACTGGGTTTAAATGTATTTGGCTAAGGTGTGTGTAAACTGCTGGCTTCAACAGCAGGTGAAAACTCTCTTGGTAAGTAGTGTGGTCTACAGCTTATCATGAGGTTTTCTACCTCGGGCGAGGTAAAAACTTGAGACTTCCTTAGCTACCACATACTGAGTGCTAACGCGAGAGGTGAACCCATCACTCAGTGCTAGCTATGCCCAGATGGTTTATTAGCATGAGCAGTCTATTCCAGCATGTCAAAATCTCCCTTCCTGAATATCACATCCCCAGTCCTCTACCCCTACCCCTTCTCCTTCCTCCCTCCCCTTCCTCCATTACCCCGTCCAAGGCATCTTGGGAACCAACGTGGGGGAGATGGTCTGTGAAGGAGAATGGCTGCTACATGTCTGTCAGGATAATACACAGTCGTTTTAGGTGAGCCCCCCCCCATCCACCTCCATCTTCTCCTGCCAGGCCTGCGATTCGACAGCATAGATATATGCCAACATAATGACAGTACTTTTAGGTGTGGCCTTGAGACTTGTACCTTCTCCTCCTATGCCCCCTCCTCTTCTCTGCTTTTACTTGGATCTGATTCATCCCACATGGCTGCCACTTCCAGGCCTGCGGTGCTAATAGATCTAACAGTGAGATTGCAGTAGCTTTAGGTGAGGCATGAGAGACCCCCTTTCCTATTTCCCTCCTTACCCGTTCTTCCCCTTTACATCCTCTCTTCCCTCCTCCCCATCCAAGGCCGTCTCATCCCACACATCTGCCTGTGGTACTAATAGCTCAAACTACTCCGTGATTACTGTAGCTTTAGGTGAGGCCTTGAGACTCTTAACTTTTCCGCTGACTAGATCCATGAAATGGGGGAGCCCTGAGGAAAATAAATTGGGATGCAGGGAGAGAGAAAGAGAGAGTTGAGTGAGCTAGAGAAAGCTTGAGAGCGAAAGAAAAGCGAGAACGAGAGCACGAGAGTAAGCGAGAACGAGAGCACCAGAGAAAGCGAGAACGAGAGCACGAGAGAAAGCGAGAACGAGAACGAGAGCACGAGAGAAAGCGAGAATGAGAGCGCGAGAGAGAGATCAAGGATAAAGCTTCACAGAGAAAGCTTTGAAAATCCTAAGACATTTTAGAGAATGAGAATGAGACTGGAGGCTTGGGGCCAGACATTAACTCAACAATAGGGACATCTGTAATTCTGCAAAAGTACATCTCAGGTCTGCATCCCAAATGGCACCCTATTCCCTACATTTTTACCTTTATTTAACTAGGCAAGTCAGTTAATTAAGAAGAAATTCTTATTTTCAATGATGGCCTAGGAACTGTGGGTTAACTGTTCAGGTAAAGACAACAGATTTGTAACTTGTCAGCTCAGGGGTTTGAACTTGCAACCTTCCGGTTACTAGTCCTACGCGCTAACCACTAGGCTACCCTGCCTCCTCATAGAGCACTACTTTTAACTCTGTCCATAGCTGACGTACATGGCCTGGTATAGCGTTCTAAACCGCTGTCTCTAGAACACATGTAACATACGTACCACTGTCAGCATGGGTTCCGATCTGTCTCTCTTTTCTCTTTCACTATACTTGGTTAACCCAGAACTAAAGGCTTGTGTAATTTTTCAGATTCTACGTGTTAAGAGAAGAGACAGAACAAGGATTGGAACTAGAACGAAGAGCTCCACCCTCTCTCTTTGCAAGTTACGGGCAAGTCTATTGGGTCGAATCTCCACTTCCAAAATTCAAAGTTATTTATTAAGGGACGGATAGACATTTAGTGGATATTTACCTGGAGGAAAGTCATCCCTTTTCAATTTCAGTCAAGGGGAGGATTTAGTATTGTTTTAATATAGTCCAGACGAGGGTCAGGTCATTTGTATTTGATTAAATGTCAATATTCTTCAGTTTTTTTTTATTTGTTATTTTATTAGGTTATATATCGATATGTACCCAATGGCGCCCCTCAGACTTCCTGACGGGCCACCCCCAGGTGGTGAGGGTAGGTAGCAACACATCTGCCACGCTGATACTCAACACTGGAGCCCCCCAGGGGTGCGTGCTCAGTCCCCTCCTGTACTCCTTGTTCACCCACGACTGCATGGCCAGGCACGACTCCAACACCATCATTAAGTTTGCAGACGACACAACAGTGTCACTGACAACGATGAGACAGCCTATAGAGAGGAGGTCAGAGACCTGACCGGGTGGTGCCAGAATAACAATCTCTCCCTCACCCTAACAGTTGTATTCGAACTGTTATATTCGGCGCACGTGACAAATAAACTTTGATTTGATTGCGCAATATAAACTGCTGATTGCGCAATATCGATACATTAGGCTATTTGTGTCTCAATCAAACGATCCATAGCCTGTAGACGAGATGCTATGAAGTGCATGCTCGGAGAAGCACAGAGTTATATTTTGAAGAAAATAGTCTTTTTCACCACTGATGTTGTTGTAAATAAAACCACACTGCAGTGGATATTCCAACTCTGAGCACTGGCCCAATCTGCTCTTGCTGATCAAAAACAAATATGTGTGCTGCCTAGCCAATAGTTATGCTGTGCAGGGTTATGGTGGCAGTTCAGAGAGGATAGTCAAAAGATTTCTTCCAAAAACTATTTTATTTATTAGGCCTAGTCCAAAACATCTTCTCCGCGGACTAGCCCGTAGCCTATGTTTTGTTCAGTGTGAGAAGGAGAGCCCGAAGATGAGAAGGAGGACTAGAGGTCCTACTTTGATCACTTGCTTCGACTAAAATGTATGTATTTATCAGAGTTATTGACCTCACAATAAAAATTCGAGTAACTTGCATGTTGGTGCTGAAACTTCAAGCAGCAGCACAATTTTTACATTTTTTAAATGTAAAATGTTTCCTTTATATAACTAGGCAAGTCAGTTAAGAACAAATTCTTAATTTCAATGACGGCCTAGGAACAGTGGGTTAACTGCCTGTTCAGGGGAAGAACGGCAGAATGACAGATTTGTACCTTGTCAGCTGGGGGGTTTGAATTTGCAACCTTCCGGTTTCTAGTCCAACGCTCTAACCACTAGGCTACCCTGCCGCAATCAATTCGGACAGCTCATGTTGCTGAAAGTACGATTAATACCGTCTCCATTTTAATTAGACTTTGGTAACAACAAGAGGGCTTTGTGTTGGAGCCCATTTCTTCCTAGTTTAGAAATAACAGGTGGGCCTACTTGTTTGACAGACGAAATTAGGCTGCTGCTGCTATTTCCATAGATGTGTCGTTAAATTCCTCCACCCACCATGAACTCTTTAAATAGCCTTAAATCTCCTTGTCAGTGAAGGGCTGTTAAGTTAAAACCAAGACTGGAAAGGAGGGGGTATGAAAGGGTATGCCATAGGCTTATTTTATATGAAAGAAAATGGCAGAAAGCACAGGCCCCTAGTTAGATTAAGACTATATAGACAATAAAACAGATTCGTTAAACACTACATGACCAAAGTATGTGGACACCTGCTCGTCGAACATCTCATTCCAGAATCATGGGCATTAATATGGAGTTGGTCTCCGGTACGCCGTTGAGGCTGCTATAACAGCCTCAAATCTTCTGGGAAGGCTTTCCACTAGATGTTGGGACATTGCTGCTATAACAGCCTCCACTCTTCTGGGAAGGCTTTCCACTAGATGTAGGAACATTGCTGCTATAACAGCCTCAAATCTTCTGGGAAGGCTTTCCACTAGATGTTGGGGTATTGCTGCTATAACAGCCTCCACTCTTCTGAGAAGGCTTTCCACTAGATGTTGGGACATTACTGCTATAACAGCCTCCACTCTTCTGGGAAGGCTTTCCACTAGATGTTGGGACATTGCTGCTATAACAGCCTTCACTCTTCTGAGAAGGCTTTCCACTAGATGTAGAAACATTACTGCTATAACAGCCTCCACTCTTCTGGGAAGGCTTTCCACTAGATGTTGGGGCATTGCTGCTATAACAGCTACTCTTCTTCTTTCCACTAGATGTTGGGGCATTACTGCTATAACAGCCTCAAATCTTCTGCTTTCCACTAGATGTTGGGACATTTCCACTAGATGTTGGGGCATTGCTGCTATAACAGCCTCAAATCTTCTGGGAAGGCTTTCCACTAGATGTTGGGAAGGCTCCACTTTCTGGGAAGGCTTTCCACTAGATGTTGGGGCATTGCTGCTATAACAGCCTTCACTCTTCTGAGAAGGCTTTCCACTAGATGTTGGGGCATTACTGCTATAACAGCCTCCACTCTTCTGAGAAGGCTTTCCACTAGATGTTGGGACATTGCTGCTATAACAGCCTTCACTCTTCTGAGAAGGCTTTCCACTAGATGTAGAAACATTACTGCTATAACAGCCTCCACTCTTCTGGGAAGGCTTTCCACTAGATGTTGGAACATTACTGCTATAACAGCCTCCACTCTTCTGAGAAGGCTTTCCACTAGATGTAGGAGCGTTGCTGCAGGGACTTGCTTCCATTCAGCCACAAAATAATTAGTGATGTTGCGAACTGATGTTGGGCGATTAGGCCTGGCTCCCAGTCGGCGTTCCAATTCATCTCAAAGAGGTTCGATGAGGTTGAGGTCAAGGCTCTGTGCAGGCCAGTCAAGTTCCTCTACAATGATTGCGACAAACCATTTCTGTATGGACCTCGCTTAATGCATGGGGGCATTGTCATGCTGAAACAGGAAAGGGCCTTCCCCCAAACTATCGCCAAAAGGTTGGAAGCACAAAATCATCTAGAATGTCATTGTATGCTGTAGCGTTAATATATCTCTTCACTGGAACTAAGGGGCCTAGCCCGAACCAATGAAAAACAGCCCCAGACCTTTATTCCTCCTCCACCAAACTTTACAGTTGGCACTATGCATTGGGGAAGGTAGCGTTCTCCTGGCATCGGTCTGACCCAGATTCGACCGTCGGACTGCCAGATGGTGAAGCGTGATTCATCACTCCAGAGAACGCGTATCCACTGCTCCAGAGTTCAATGGCGGCGAGCTTTACACCACTCCAGCCGACACTTGGCATTGTGCATGGTGATCTTAGGCTTGTGTGCGGCTGCTGAGGCCAGACGAGTTTTACTTCAGCACTTGGCGGTCCCGTTCTGTGAGCTTCTGTGGCCTACCACTTTGCAGCTGAGCCGTTGTTGCTCATACATATTTACACTTCGTAATAACAGCACTTACAGTTGACCAAGGAAGCTCTAGCAGGGCACTTGACTTGTTGGAAAGGTGGCATCCTATCACGGTGCCGTGTTGAAAGTCACTGAGCTTTTCAGTGAGGCCATTCTACTGCCAGTGTTTGTCTATGGAGATTGCATGGCTGTTTGCTGGATTTTATACACCTGTCAGCAATGGGTGTGGCTGAAATAGTCCAATCCAAATCCTTTTGTATATATAGTGTATAAAGTCATCTGCACCAGCACTTTGGTCCACGATGATTTATGCTGGAAAGAGGCTGTTTAACACCCAGAAAAAGACCCGAGTCTAATGTATTATGGGATAGCATTGTTTTGTTTCTTTGATATTCAGAGTCTGAGTAGGGGAGTTGCTAGAGGAGTAATCTAATTATGTCACTATCAATTGATTAAGATATTCACTATTCTGTACATTAGAAGATGTTTAAACCCAGAAAGCTTTTAGTGAAACACTTGTGACCTTCTCTCATTGGGTTGAGCCACGGAAGAAGAGCAGCCAGCAGTTAAAGCTGACATTTCTTCTGCGTCGGTCGGCCTACTCTGTCTGGGTTGGAAGAGTAGGACTACTCTGTCTGGGTTGGAAGAGTAGGACTACTCTGTCTGGGTTGGAACAGTAGGACTACTCTGTCTGGGTTGGAACAGTAGGACTACTCTGTCTGGGGTGGAAAGGAAGGTCTACTCTGTCTGGGTTGGAACAGTAGGACTACTCTGTCTGGGTTGGAACAGTAGGACTACTCTGTCTGGGGTGGAACGGTAGGCCTACTCTGTCTGGGGTGGAACAGTAGGACTACTCTGTCTGGGGTGGAAAGGAAGGTTGTCTGGGGTGGAAAGTAGACCTACTCTGTCTGGGTTGGAACAGTAGGACTACTCTGTCTGGGGTGGAAAGGAAGGTCTACTCTGTCTGGGGTGGAACAGTAGGACTACTCTGTCTGGGTTGGGACAGTAGGCCTACTCTGTCTGGGGTGGAAAGGAAGGTCTACACTGTCTGGGGTGGAACAGTAGGTCTACTCTGTCTGGGTTGGAACAGTAGGACTACTCTGTCTGGGTTGGAACAGTAGGCCTACTCTGTCTGGGGTGGAACAGTAGGACTACTCTGTCTGGGGTGGAAAGTAGGTCTACTCTGTCTGGGGTGGAACAGTAGGACTACTCTGTCTGGGGTGGAAAGGTAGGTCTACTCTGTCTGGGGTGGAAAGGTAGACCTACTCTGTCTGGGGTGGAAAGGAAGGTCTACACTGTCTGGGGTGGAAAGGTAGACCTACTCTGTCTGGGGTGGAAAGGTAGGTCTACTCTGTCTGGGGTGGAAAGATAGGCCTAACTTGAATGTACCATGCTCATATAACTAATTACGTCTCAGATTTAATAATTTGCAAACAGGGACAGTTTGGTTGCAAACTTGTATTCCGGCGCCGACAGAGATGGCCGCCTCGCTTCGCATTCCTAGGAAACTATGCAGTTTTTTGTTTTTTTACGTGTTATTTCTTAGATTAGTACCCCAGGTCATCTTAGGTTTCATTACATACAGTCGAGAAGAACTACTGAATATAAGATCAGCATCAACTCACCATCAGTACGACCAAGAATATGTTTTTCGCAACGCGGATCCTGTGTTCTGCCTTACAAACAGGACAACGGAACGGATCGCATGCAGCGAAAAAAACGACTCCGAAAAAGAGGGAAACGAGGCGGTCTTCTGGTCAGACTCCGGAGACGGGCACACCGTGCACCACTCCCTAGCATTCTTCTTGCCAATGTCCAGTCTCTTGACAACAAGGTTGATGAAATCTGAGCAAGGGTAGCATTCCAGAGGGACATCAGAGACTGTAACATTCTGTGCTTCACGGAAACATGGCTCACTGGAGAGACGCTATCCGAGGCGGTGCAGCCAACGGGTTTCTCCACGCATCGCGCCGACAGAAACAAACACCTTTCTGGGAAGAAGAGGGGCGGGGGCGTATGCCTTATGGCTAACGAGACATGGTGTGATGAAAGAAACATACAGGAACTCAAATCCTTCTGTTCACCTGATTTAGAATTCCTCACAATCAAATGTAGACCGCATTATCTACCAAGAGAATTCTCTTCGATTATAATCACAGCCGTATATATCCCCCCCCCCAAGCAGACACATCGATGGCTCTGAACAAACTTTATTTAACTCTTTGCAAACTGGAAACCATTTATCCGGAGGCTGCATTCATTGTAGCTGGGGATTTTAACAAGGCTAATCTGAAAACAAGACTCCCTAAATTTTATCAGCATATCGATTGCGCAACCAGGGGTGGAAAAACCTTGGATCATTGTTACTCTAACTTCTGTGACGCATATAAGGCCCTGCCCCGCCCCCCTTTCAGAAAAGCTGACCACGACTCCATTTTGTTGATCCCTGCCTACAGACAGAAACTAAAACAAGAGGCTCCCACGCTGAGGTCTGTCCAACGCTGGTCCGACCAAGCTTACTCCACACTCCAAGACTGCTTCCATCACGTGGACTGGGATATGTTTCGTATTGCGTCAGATAACAACATTGACGAATACGCTGATTCGGTGTGCGAGTTCATTAGAACGTGCGTTGAAGATGTCGTTCCCATAGCAACGATTAAAACATTCCCTAACCAGAAACCGTAGATTGATGGCAGCATTCGCGTGAAACTGAAAGCGCGAACCACTGCTTTTAATCAGGGCAAGGTGTCTGGTAACATGACCGAATACAAACAGTGCAGCTATTCCCTCCGCAAGGCTATCAAACAAGCTAAGCGTCAGTACAGAGACAAAGTAGAATCTCAATTCAACGGCTCAGACACAAGAGGCATGTGGCAGGGTCTACAGTCAATCACAGACTACAGGAAGAAATCCAGCCCAGTCACGGACCAGGATGTCTTGCTCCCAGGCAGACTAAATAACTTTTTTGCCCGCTTTGAGGACAATACAGTGCTACTGCACAACAAAAACATTTAAACATTTAAACGTGTTAACGGCCTGCCGCACCCTCAGAGCATGCGCCGACCAGCTGGCCGGTGTGTTTACAACATCTCCTGCCCGCTGATCCTCAACACTGGGGCCCCACAAGGGTGCGTTCTGAGCCCTCTCCTGTACTCCCTGTTCACCCATAGTACCCTCCAAGACAAGCTGCCCTGGGTGGCCCTGTGCACGGGTACTGGACTTCCTGCGGGCCGCCCCCAGGTCCAACTCAATCATCAAGTTTGTGGCGGACTCAATCATCAAGACACAACAGTGGTAGGCTTGATTACCAACAACGACGAGACGGCCTACAGGGAGGAGGTGAGGGCCCTCGGAGTGTGGTGTCAGGAGAATAACCTCACACTCAACGTCAACAAAACTAAGGAGATGATTGTGTACTTCAGGAAACAGCAGAGGGAACACCCCCCTATCCACATCGATGGAATAGTAGTGGAGAGGGTAGCAAGTTTTAAGTTCCTCGGCATACACATCACAGACAAACTGAATTGGTCCACTCACACAGACAGCATCGTGAAGAAGGCGCAGCAGCGCCTCTTCAACCTCAGGAGGCTGAAGAAATTTGGCTTGTCACCAAAAGCACTCACAAACTTCTACAGATGCACAATCGAGAGCATCCTGGCGGGCTGTAACACCGCCTGGTACGGCAACTGTTCTGCCCTCAACCGTAAGGCTCTCCAGAGGGTAGTGAGGTCTGCACAACGCATCACCGGGGGCAAACTACCTGCCCTCCAGGACACCTACACCACCCGATGTTACAGGAAGGCCATAAAGATCATCAAGGACATCAACCACCCGAACCACTGCCTGTTCACCCCGCTATCATCCAGAAGGCGAGGTCAGTACAGGTGCATCAAAGCTGGGACCGAGAGACTGAAAAATAGCTTCTACCTCAAGGCCATCAGACTGTTAAACAGCCACCACTAACATTGAGTGGCTGCTGCCAACACACTGACACTGACTCAACTCCAGCCACTAAGACAGTAGTTTTGGAATTGTTAGTTAGATTACTTGTTGGTTATCACTGCATTGTCAGAACTAGAAGCACAAGCATGTCGCTACACTCGCATTAACAACATCTGCTAACCATGTGTATGTGACAAATACAATTCGATTTGATTTGATTTGATTTGATTATGCACTGGAGACATATGATAAGATAAACACATTGGCCTATCTCTCTGTTCATTCTTAGACGTTAATTTCCACTAATTTATGTGGTATTAAAAAAAAGTTAAATTACGTAGAAAAAAACACAACTCAATCCTGTAATACATAATAAGGAAGTTGAACAAGTTGAACTGTCGTAGTCAAAACATGTTGATGACAACTGTAGCTGAGATGGGGAGAAGTATGATAAAGCACTGCTCTGCCTTCTTAACAACACTGTCAACAAGGCAGGTCCGACAGGCCCTCGTTTGGTCACACCTGGACTGGTGTGGTCAGGTGCCACAAAGAGGGACTTAGGAAAAATTGCAATTGGCTCGGAACAGGGCATCACGGCTGGCCCTTGGATGTGCACAAAGAGCTAACATTAATAATATCCATGTCAATCTCTCCTGGCTCAAAGTGGAGGAGAGATTGACTTCATCACTACTTGTATTTGTGAGAGTTATTGACATGTTGAAAGCACCAAGCTGTCTGTTTAAACGACAAGCACACAGCTCAGACACCCACGCATACCTCACAAGACATGCCAGCAGAGATCTCTTCACAGTCTCCGAGTCCAGAACAGACTATGGGAGGTGTACAGTACTACATAGAGCCATGACTACATGCACCTTTATTCCACATCGGGTAACTGGTAATACAAGCAGTAGAATCAGTTTAAAGAACAGATAAAATACACCTCATTGAACAGCGGGGACTGTGGCGCAACACAAACATAGGCACAGACACATGAACACAGACACATGAACACAGACACATGAACACAGACACATGAACACAGACACATGAACACAGACACATGAACACAGACACATGAACACAGACACATGAACACAGACACATGAACACAGACACATGAACACAGACACATGAACACAGACACATGACCACAGACACATGAACACAGACACATGAACACAGACACATGAACACAGACACATGAACACAGACACATGAACACAGACACATGAACACAGACACATGAACACAGACACATGAATACAGACACATGACCACAGACACATGAACACAGACACATGAACACAGACACATGAATACAGACACATGAATACAGACACATGAACACAGACACATGAACACAGACACATGAATACAGACACATGAACACAGACACATGAATACAGACACATGAATACAGACACATGAACACAGACACATGAACACAGACACATGAACACAGACACATGAATACAGACACATGAACACAGACACATGAATACAGACACATGAACACAGACACATGAACACAGACACATGAACACAGACACATGAATACAGACACATGACCACAGACACATGAACACAGACACATGAACACAGACACATGACCACAGACACATGAACACAGACACATGAACACAGACACATGAACACAGACACATGACCACAGACACATGAACACAGACACATGAACACAGACACATGAACACAGACACATGAACACAGACACATGAACACAGACACATGAACACAGACACATGAACACAGACACATGACCACAGACACATGAATACAGACACATGAACACAGACACATGAACACAGACACATGAACACAGACACATGAACACAGACACATGAACACAGACACATGAACACAGACACATGAATACAGACACATGAACACAGACACATGAATACAGACACATGAATACAGACACATGAACACAGACACATGAACACAGACACATGAACACAGACACATGAACACAGACACATGAACACAGACACATGAATACAGACACATGAATACAGACACATGAACACAGACACATGAACACATGTATTTTGTGTTGTAGATATTTGGTAGAGGAGTATGGGCCTTCTGTGAAATATGTTATGAATGTATTGTAATGTTTTTAAAATGGTATAACTGCCTTAATTTTGACAGAACCCAGCCTTGGCAGCAGATAACGGGGCCCATATTAAATACAAATACACCTCATGTTGAATCATGAAAGATTTACGGTAACATTTATATGCATGTAGTCTGTCCAGAAAACTATTTCAGCAAAAACTGTTTTCTCTCTAACTCACTCTGTTCTATCTAATACAATAAACAATATGTAGGTTTGGGAAGAAGAAAATAGACCTGTACCCTAACTCCAGACCTGTACCCTAACTCCAGACCTGTACCCTAACTCCAGACCTGTACCCTAACTCCAGACCTGTACCCTAACTCCAGACCTGTACCCTAACTCCAGACCTGTACCCTAACTCCAGACCTGTACCCTAACTCCAGACCTGTACCCTAACTCCAGACCTGTACCCTAACTCCAGACCTGTACTCTACCTCCAGACCTGTAGTCTACCTCCAGTACCTCCAGACCTGTACTCTACCTCCAGTATCTCCAGACCTGTACTCTACCTCCAGTAGCTCCAGACCTGTACCCTAACTCCAGACCTGTACTCTACCTCCAGACCTGTAGTCTACCTCCAGTATCTCCAGACCTGTACTCTACCTCCAGTAGCTCCAGACCTGTACTCTACCTCCAGCCCTGTACTCTATATCCAGACCTCTACTCTGCTCATTGTTTCCTGCAGAAGAAGCAGAATAATGTATTGTACGTTTTTAGTCAGTGTTATACAAAAGAAAAGCCTTTTGGCTGACCCAGAGGGAGAACACACAACCAGAGGGGGCTCAGAGAGAGAGAGAGAGAGAGAGAGAGAGAGAGAGAGAGAGAGAGAGAGAGAGAGAGAGAGAGAGAGAGAGAGAGAGAGAGAGAGAGAGAGAGAGAGAGAGAGAGAGAGAGAGAGAGAGAGAGAGAGAGAGAGAGAGAGAGAGAGAGAGAGAGAGCCAGAGACAGAGACAGATACAGAGAGAGAGAGATAGAGAGAGACAGAGTGATGGAGAGCGAGGGAGAGAGACAGAGAAAATAGAGAGAGAGACAGAGAGAGAGAGAGACAGAGAGAGAGACAGAGAGATGGAGAAGAGAGAGAGAGAGAGAGAGCCAGAGACAGAGACAGATACAGAGAGAGAGAGATAGAGAGAGACAGAGTGATGGAGAGCGAGGGAGAGAGACAGAGAAAAAGAGAGAGAGAGACAGAGAGAGAGAGAGACAGAGAGAGAGACAGAGAGATGGAGAGAGAGAGAGAGAGAGAGAGGGAGAGAGAGAGAGAGAGAGGGAGATGGAGATAGATTGTTGTATTGCATTGCTCAGTGCGCTGCACTGCAATATCTCTGTATGCGTTCGGCCACAGATGTCTTTGTATGTGCAGCCGTATGTGTGTCTATGAGCATGCATTTTTATGGGACTGCCTAGGGCAAGTTCTACTCCTTACTAACCAGCTACACCCAACCATCTGGCTAGGCTAGTGTACAATTCATAATATATTAGACATACCTTCCAGAGAAGATACATCAAATGTTTGATCGTAGCAGCTCTCCTTGAGGTATAGTGGCATTGAACATATCAAAGTTGTATGTTTTTACAGATCGTTGCTGCAGAGAAATGTGTATGTTTATAGATACAACAGTGCAGTAATATCTATCAATACAAAACAAATCCCCCCCCCCCGAAAAAAAGAAAGGAATTATCAAATCAAATCATCAAATCAAATGTTTATTTGTCACATACACATGGTTAGCAGATGTTAATGCGAGTGTAGCGAAATGCTTGTGCTTCTAGTTCCAACAATGCAGTGATAACCAACAAGTAATCTAACTAACAATTCCAAAACTACTGTCTTATACACAGTGTAAGGGGATAAAGAATATGTACATAAGGATATATGAATGAGTGATGGTACAGAGCAGCATAGGCAAGATACAGTAGATGGTATCGAGTACAGTATATACATATGAGATGAGTATGTAAACAAAGTGGCATAGTTAAAGTGGCTAGTGATACATGTATTACATAAAGATACAGTAGATGATATAGAGTACAGTATATACGTATGCATATGAGATGAATAATGTAGGGTAAGTAACATTATATAAGGTAGCATTGTTTAAAGTGGCTAGTGATATATTTACATCATTTCCCATCAAATCCCATTATTAAAGTGGCTGGAGTTGAGTCAGTGTCAGTGTGTTGGCAGCAGCCACTCAATGTTAGTTAATTAAGAAATATTCGTAAGTTGTTGCATAAATAACATAGAAAATACCTATGAAAACGAGACATGTCACAGTCCATTGGTGTGTATTAACAGTATGGACAGCAAATTAATAGAAAAGGTGTGGACAACAGTAGTTATATAGGATGAACCATGACTAGAATACAGTATATACATATGAAGTGGACAGCAGTAGTTATATAGGATGAACTAGAATACAGTATATATATATGAAGTGGACAACAGTAGTTATATAGGATGAACCATGACTAGAATACAGTATATACATATGAAGTGGACAACAGTAGTTATATAGGATGAACTAGAATACAGTATATACATATGAAGTGGACAACAGTAGTTATATAGGATGAACCATGACTAGAATACAGTATATACATATGAAGTGGACAACAGGATGAACCATGACTAGAATACAGTATATACATATGAAGTGGACAACAGTAGTTATATAGGATGAACTACAATACAGTATATACATATGAAGTAGACAGCAGTAGTTATATAGGATGAACCATGACTAGAATACAGTATATACATATGAAGTGGACAACAGTAGTTATATAGGATGAACTAGAATACAGTATATACATATGAAGTAGACAACAGTAGTTATATAGGATGAACTAGAATACAGTATATACATATGAAGTGGACAACAGTAGTTATATAGGATGAACCATGACTAGAATACAGTATATACATATGAAGTAGACAACAGTAGTTATATAGGATGAACCATGACTAGAATACAGTATATACATATGAAGTAGACAACAGTAGTTATATAGGATGAACCATGACTAGAATACAGTATATACATATGAAGTAGACAACAGTAGTTATATAGGATGAACCATGACTAGAATACAGTATATACATATGAAGTAGACAACAGTAGTTATATAGGATGAACTAGAATACAGTATATACATATGAAGTAGACAGCAGTAGTTATATAGGATGAACTAGAATACAGTATATACATATGAAGTAGACAACAGTAGTTATATAGGATGAACTAGAATACAGTATATACATATGAAGTGGACAACAGTAGTTATATAGGATGAACCATGACTAGAATACAGTATATACATATGAAGTAGACAACAGTAGTTATATAGGATTAACTAGAATACAGTATATATATATGAAGTAGACAACAGTAGTTATATAGGATGAACTAGAATACAGTATATACATATGAAGTAGACAACAGTAGTTATATAGGATGAACTAGAATACAGTATATACATATGAAGTGGACAACAGTAGTTATATAGGATGAATCATGACTAGAATACAGTATATACATATGAAGTAGACAACAGTAGTTATATAGGATGAACCATGACTAGAATACAGTATATACATATGAAGTGGACAACAGTAGTTATATAGGATGAATCATGACTAGAATACAGTATATACATATGAAGTAGACAACAGTAGTTATATAGGATGAACCATGACTAGAATACAGTATATACATATGAAGTGGACAACAGTAGTTATATAGGATGAACCATGACTAGAATACAGTATATACATATGAAGTAGACAGCAGTAGTTATATAGGATGAACCATGACTAGAATACAGTATATACATATGAAGTAGACAGCAGTAGTTATATAGGATGAACCATGACTAGAATACAGTATATACATATGAAGTAGACAGCAGTAGTTATATAGGATGAACCATGACTAGAATACAGTATATACATATGAAGTGGACAGCAGTAGTTATATAGGATGAACTAGAATACAGTATATACATATGAAGTAGACAACAGTAGTTATATAGGATGAACCATGACTAGAATACAGTATATACATATGAAGTAGACAGCAGTAGTTATATAGGATGAACTAGAATACAGTATATACATATGAAGTAGACAACAGTAGTTATATAGGATGAACCATGACTAGAATACAGTATATACATATGAAGTAGACAACAGTAGTTATATAGGATGAACCATGACTAGAATACAGTATATACATATGAAGTAGACAACAGTAGTTATATAGGATGAACCATGACTAGAATACAGTATATACATATGAAGTGGACAGCAGTAATTATATAGGATGAACTAGAATACAGTATATACATATGAAGTGGACAACAGTAGTTATATAGGATGAACCATGACTAGAATACAGTATATACATATGAAGTGGACAACAGTAGTTATATAGGATGAACCATGACTAGAATATCTAGTCGATAGTGTTTGGTGATATCAGTAGATTAGTAAATAGTGTTTTGTGATATCAGTAGATAGTGTTTTGTGATATCAGTAGATAGTGTTTGGTGATATCAGTAGATAGTGTTTGGTGATATCAGTCGATAGTGTTTTGTGATATCAGTAGATAGTGTTTTGTGATATCAGTAGATAGTGTTTGGTGATATCAGTAGATAGTGTTTTGTGATATCAGTCGATAGTGTTTTGTGATATCAGTAGATAGTGTTTTGTGATATCAGTAGATAGTGTTTGGTGATATCAGTAGATAGTGTTTTGTGATATCAGTAGATAGTGTTTTGTGATATCAGTAGATAGTGTTTTGTGATATCAGTAGATAGTGTTTTGTGATATCAGTAGATTAGTAGATAGTTTTTTGTGATATCAGTAGATAGTGTTTTGTGATATCAGTAGATAGTGTTTTGTGATATCAGTAGATAGTGTTTTGTGATATCAGTAGATAGTGTTTTGTGATATCAGTAGATAGTGTTTTGTGATATCAGTAGATAGTGTTTTGTGATATCAGTAGATAGTGTTTGGTGATATCAGTCGATAGTGTTTTGTGATATCAGTAGATCAGTAGATAGTGTTTTGTGATATCAGTAGATTAGTAGATAGTGTTTGGTGATATCAGTCGATAGTGTTTTGTGATATCAGTAGATCCGTAGATAGTGTTTTGTGATATCAGTAGATAGTGTTTTGTGATATCAGTAGATCAGTAGATAGTGTTTTGTGATATCAGTAGATACTGTTTGGTGATATCAGTCGATAGTGTTTTGTGATAACAGTAGATTTGTAGATAGTGTTTTGGGATATCAGTCGATAGTGTTTTGTGATATCAGTAGATAGTGTTTTGTGATATCAGTAGATAGTGTTTGGTGATATCAGTCAATAGTGTTTGGTGATATCAGTCGATAGTGTTTGGTGATATCAGTAGATAGTGTTTGGTGATATCAGTAGATAGTGTTTGGTGATATCAGTAGATTAGTAGATCGTGTTTGGTGATGTCAGTCGGTACTGTTTGGTGATATCAGTAGATAGTGTTTTGTGATATCAGTAGATTAGTAGATCGTGTTTGGTGATATCAGTAGATAGTGTTTGGTGATATCAGTCGCTAAGGTTTTTGCAGGGTCCAATTTTCTCTGTCTAGTTTTTCTTCATGAGATAATTCTGTGGCTACAGACCAGGACACTGAGGATGGACAGAAGAAAGGAGGTGAGAGAGACCATGACGGTTTCAGGGTTCTGTTTTTCCACCTTGTGAAATTAAATCCCACATCTAGTCCCGGTACATATGAGTCAACAGCCTGGTGTCGGGGCTATCGCACATTCAGCTGGAGCTTGTGTTTGTTCACATGTTGGAGATAGATATGCAACAGTAATAAAAACTCAAGGAAACTCACGCACAATGCACTTTGAAAAGTATTACTTTTTACTGTGCAAACATAGCCCTTTGGCCTTTGTCCAAGAATTTCACATTTTCAATTTAGATGTTACCATAATAAAATCGTCATGATATTTCAAGCACAGATGGTGGGAGTTACCTTGGCTCTCTTTTTCAACCTTCCTACCTCCCTAACACAGAGAGAAAGAGAGAGGGGGACAGAGAGAGAGACACAGAGAGAGAGGGACAGAGAGAGAGACACAGAGAGAGACACAAAGAGGCAGAGAGACAGCGAGAGGGACGGAGAGAGAGACAGAGAAGCAGAGAGAGAGAGAGAGAGAGAGGGGCAGAGAGGCAGAGAGAGACAGAGAGGCAGAGAGGCAGAGATAGACAGCGAGAGGGACAGAGAGAGAGACAGAGAGGCAGAGAGAGAGAGAGAGAGGCAGAGAGAGACAGCTAGAGGCAGCGAGACATAAAGAGGGACATAGAGAGATACATAGAGAGGGAGAGAGAGAGTGTCACGCTGGTATAAAGGATTTTGGAGACAGGCGCAGGAATACACAATAGGGGTATTTAATATACCCAAAACAAACACGTATACAAAAACACTGTAGCCAATCAAAAGAGTCAGGGTAAACCTCGTTGACCGCCAAGGGACGATACCCATAATACACTATACATATATATATATATATAGCACACAGCATAACAGCTGCACCAACACATAGGTACCAACCCCACCAACACATAGGTACTAACCCCACCAACACATAGGTACTAACCCCACCAACACATAGGTACTAACCCCACCAACCCATAGGTACTAACCCCACCAACACATAGGTACTAACCCCACCAACACATAGATACTAACCCCACCAACACATAGATACTAACCCCACCAACACATAGATACTAACCCCACCAACACATAGGTACTAACCCCACCAACACATAGGTACTAACCCCACCAACCCATAGGTACTAACCCCACCAACACATAGATACTAACCCCACCAACACATAGATACTAACCCCACCAACCCATAGGTACTAACCCCACCAACCCATAGATACTAACCCCACCAACACATAGATACTAACCCCACCAACACATAGGTACTAACCCCACCAACACATAGGTACTAACCCCACCAACCCATAGATACTAACCCCACCAACACATAGGTACTAACCCCACCAACCCATAGGTACTAACCCCACCAACACATAGATACTAACCCCACCAACACATAGGTACTAACCCCACCAACCCATAGGTACTAACCCCACCAACACATAGGTACTAACCCCACCAACACATAGATACTAACCCCACCAACCACATAGGTACTAACCCCACCAACACATAGGTACTAACCCCACCAACACATAGGTACTAACCCCACCAACACATAGGTACTAACCCCACCAACACATAGGTACTAACCCCACCAACACATAGATACTAACCCCACCAACACATAGATACTAACCCCACCAACACATAGATACTAACCCCACCAACACATAGGTACTAACCCCACCAACCCATAGGTACTAACCCCACCAACACATAGATACTAACCCCACCAACACATAGATACTAACCCCACCAACACATAGGTACTAACCCCACCAACACATAGATACTAACCCCACCAACCCCACCAACCCATAGGTACTAACCCCACCAACCCATAGGTACTAACCCCACCAACACATAGGTACTAACCCCACCAACCCATAGGTACTAACCCCACCAACCCATAGGTACTAACCCCACCAACCCCACCAACACTTAGGTACTAACCCCACCAACCCCACAACAGATACTAACCCCACCAACCCATAGGTACTAACCCCACCAACACATAGGTACTAACCCCACCAACCCATAGGTACTAACCCCACCAACCCATAGGTACTAACCCCACCAACCCATAGGTACTAACCCCACCAACCCCACCAACACATAGGTACTAACCCCACCAACCCCACCAACACATAGGTACTAACCCCACCAACCCCACCAACACATAGATACTAACCCCACCAACCCATAGGTACTAACCCCACCAACACATAGGTACTAACCCCACCAACCCATAGGTACTAACCCCACCAACCCATAGGTACTAACCCCACCAACACATAGGTACTAACCCCACCAACCCCACCAACCCATAGGTACTAACCCCACCAACCCATAGGTACCAACCCCACCAACCCATAGGTACTAACCCCACCAACCCATAGGTACTAACCCCACCAACCCCACAACATAGGTACTAACCCCACCAACCCCACCAACACATAGATACTAACCCCACCAACCCATAGGTACTAACCCCACCAACACATAGGTACTAACCCCACCAACACATAGGTACTAACCCCACCAACCCATAGGTACTAACCCCACCAACACATAGGTACTAACCCCACCAACACATAGATACTAACCCCACCAACCCATAGGTACTAACCCCACCAACCCATAGGTACTAACCCCACCAACACATAGGTACTAACCCCACCAACACATAGGTACTAACCCCACCAACACATAGGTACTAACCCCACCAACCCCACCAACCCATAGGTACTAACCCCACCAACCCATAGGTACTAACCCCACCAACACATAGGTACTAACCCCACCAACACATAGGTACTAACCCCACCAACCATAGGTACTAACCCCACCAACACATAGGTACTAACCCCACCAACACATAGATACTAACCCCACCAACACATAGGTACTAACCCCACCAACACATAGGTACTAACCCCACCAACACATAGGTACTAACCCCACCAACACATAGGTACTAACCCCACCAACACATAGGTACTAACCCCACCAACCCCACCAACACATAGATACTAACCCCACCAACACATAGATACTAACCCCACCAACACATAGGTACTAACCCCACCAACACATAGATACTAACCCCACCAACACATAGGTACTAACCCCACCAACACATAGATACTAACCCCACCAACACATAGATACTAACCCCACCAACACATAGATACTAACCCCACCAACCCCACCAACCCATAGATACTAACCCCACCAACACATAGGTACTAACCCCACCAACACATAGGTACTAACCCCACCAACCCATAGATACTAACCCCACCAACACATAGATACTAACCCCACCAACACATAGGTACTAACCCCACCAACACATAGATACTAACCCCACCAACACATAGGTACTAACCCCACCAACCCCACCAACACATAGGTACTAACCCCACCAACACATAGGTACTAACCCCACCAACCCCACCAACACATAGGTACTAACCCCACCAACACATAGATACTAACCCCACCAACACATAGGTACTAACCCCACCAACACATAGGTACTAACCCCACCAACACATAGATACTAACCCCACCAACACATAGGTACTAACCCCACCAACACATAGGTACTAACCCCACCAACACATAGGTACTAACCCCACCAACACATAGGTACTAACCCCACCAACACATAGGTACTAACCCCACCAACACATAGGTACTAACCCCACCAACACATAGATACTAACCCCACCAACCCATAGGTACTAACCCCACCAACACATAGGTACTAACCCCACCAACACATAGGTACTAACCCCACCAACACATAGGTACTAACCCCACCAACACATAGATACTAACCCCACCAACACATAGATACTAACCCCACCAACACATAGATACTAACCCCACCAACACATAGATACTAACCCCACCAACACATAGATACTAACCCCACCAACCCCACCAACACATAGATACTAACCCCACCAACACATAGATACTAACCCCACCAACACATAGGTACTAACCCCACCAACACATAGGTACTAACCCCACCAACACATAGATACTAACCCCACCAACACATAGATACTAACCCCACCAACACATAGGTACTAACCCCACCAACACATAGGTACTAACCCCACCAACACATAGATACTAACCCCACCAACACATAGGTACTAACCCCACCAACACATAGGTACTAACCCCACCAACACATAGGTACTAACCCCACCAACATATAGGTACTAACCCCACCCGTAGCACATGCTCCAGCAGGTATATTTCACTGGTCATCCCCAAAGCCAACACCTCCTTTGGCCACCTTTCCTTCCAGTTCTCTGCTGCCAATGACTGGAACGAATTGCAAAAAAAAGAAAAATCACTGAAGTAAATGAGAACCTGTTTTCAACTGGCCTACATGGTTAAATAAAGGTGTTCTCAACTGGCCTACCTGGTTAAATAAAGGTGTTCTCAACTAGCCTACCTGGTTAAATAAAGGTGTTCTCAACTAGCCTACCTGGTTAAATAAAGGTGTTCTCAACTAGCCTACCTGGTTAAATAAAGGTGTTCTCAACTGGCCTACCTGGTTAAATAAAGGTGTTCTCAACTGGCCTACCTGGTTAAATAAAGGTGTTCTCAACTGGCCTACCTGGTTAAATAAAGGTGTTCTCAACTGGCCTACCTGGTTAAATAAAGGTGTTCTCAACTGGCCTACCTGGTTAAATACAAATACAATTAATAATAATAATGCAAATAAATAAAATCCCCCAAAATATGTTTGTTGTCTAAAGTCTTAAATCGTCGTTTTGTTGTTTGAAAAGAGTGAACAATAGATTGTGTCAAATATACAGATAGGATAAATTATTTTGTATATATGTATAGGATAAAGGTATTGTATTCCATCTATAGTTGACTGAGAGGTGTTTTGTTAACCAGTATCACAGTAATATTATGATCTACTGCTATTTGTGAAGCTTTGTCCTGGGCCCAGTTTGATGACTTAAGACTAAGTTCATCATTAGAACCTTCATATTGAGCATTGATTTAAAAAAAAATCTCCAATCTGTTTCCCAAAACCAATGTTATGCTTCAAATGAAAACCAAGATGACTGCATTCATTGATGAATACAGTTATATGATGCACTACATGATGAAAAGTATGTGGACACCTGCTCGTCGAACATCTCATTGCAAAATAATGGGAGAGAGAGAGAGAGAGAGCGAGAGAGAGAGAGAGAGAGAGAGAGAGAGAGAGAGAGATGGAGGGGAGAGAGCGGGAGGGGGAGAGAGTGAGAGAGACCAGGAAATAGAAAGAGGGGGGGGGAGAGAGAGAGAGAGAGAGAGAGAGAGAGAGAGAGAGAGAGAGAGAGAGAGAGAGAGAGAGAGAGAGAGAGAGAGAGAGAGTTGGTTTCTGTCTCAGATTATACCGTGGAGTGATGTGGGACCCCCAACGAGTCCTATCCGTCCAAACGCTTTTATCCTTGAAATTCTTCACATTCACCCACATCATTTTCCATTTACTTTTTATATTGATTATCTACTGTACATGTGTGTTTTAATAGGGTTCTTTTATAAAGAGAACATCAAGGGACATTTTGTAAGCAGTAAAATAGGACACTGGATCGATCCAAGGTGCACAGTATGGCCTAGAAACTGACCTTCTGCATTGGGCATCTGAGATATTTCAAATCAGATCTTTTCTATTTGTTTCATTCTGTAGCCAGTAAATCACCTGGGGTTTTTTTCTGACAAATTGTACCTAACAGACACTAGACCTAGTTTGATGTTTTTTCCCAAAACGGTCTACTGTAAAGCTAATAATGCATACATTTTACGTATGGGTGGACCCATTGAGAATCAAACACCATGATCTGTGTTGTTGCAAGCGCCACGTTCTATCGACTAAGCCGCTCAGGACGATGTCTATATGCCTCTATAATGTCTATCTACTTATAACTTCAGTAGAACACACTCCCACTGACATAATCCAACATTATTCAGCTCTCTGTTGTCCTCCACATCACCCTCCCAGCTCTCTGTTGTCCTCCCTCCACATCACCCTCCCAGCTCTCTGTTGTCCTCCACATCACCCTCCCAGCTCTCTGTCGTCCTCCACATCACCCTCCCAGCTCTCTGTTGTCCTCCACATCACCCTCCCAGCTCTCTGTTGTCCTCCCTCCACATCACCCTCCCAGCTCTCTGTTGTCCTCCACATCACCCTCCCAGCTCTCTGTTGTCCTCCACATCACCCTCCCAGCTCTCTGTTGTCCTCCACATCATCCTCCCAGCTCTCTGTTGTCCTCCACATCACCCTCCCAGCTCTCTGTTGTCCTCCCTCCACATCACCCTCCCAGCTCTCTGTCCTCCACATCACCCTCCCTGCACTCTGTTGTCCTCCACATCACCCTCCCAGCTCTCTGTTGTCCTCCACATCATCCTCCCAGCTCTCTGTCGTCCTCCACATCACCCTCCCAGCTCTCTGTTCTCCTCCACATCACCCTCCCAGCTCTCTGTCGTCCTCCACATCACCCTCCCAGCTCTCTGTTGTCCTCCACATCACCCTCCCAGCTCTCTGTTGTCCTCCACATCACCCTCCCAGCTCTCTGTTCTCCTCCACATCACCCTCCCAGCTCTCTGTTGTCCTCCACATCACCCTCCCAGCTCTCTGTTGTCCTCCACATCATCCTCCCAGCTCTCTGTTGTCCTCCACATCATCCTCCCAGCTCTATGTTGTCCTCCACATCACCCTCCCAGCTCTCTGTTGTCCTCCACATCACCCTCCCAGCTCTCTGTTGTCCTCCACATCATCCTCCCAGCTCTCTGTTGCCCTACCACATCACCCTCCCAGCTCTCTGTTGTCCTCCACATCATCCTCCCAGCTCTCTGTCGTCCTCCACATCATCCTCCCAGCTCTCTGTTGTCCTCCACATCATCCTTCCAGCTCTCTGTCGTCCTCCACATCACCCTCCCAGCTCTCTGCTGTCCTCCACATCACCCTCCCAGCTCTCTGCTGTCCTGTACATCATCCTCCCAGCTCTCTGTCGTCCTCCACATCATCCTCCCAGCTCTCTGTTGTCCTCTACACCATCCTCCCAGCTCTCTGTCCTCCACACCACCCTGCCAGCTCTCTGTCCTCCACACCATCCTCCCAGCTCTCTGTCCTCCACACCATCCTCCCAGCTCTCTGTCCTCCACACCATCCTCCCAGCTCTCTGTCCTCCACATCATCCTCCCAACTCTCTGTCCTCCACATCACCCTCCCAGCTCTCTGTCCTCTACACCATCCTCCCAGCTCTCTGTCCCCCACACCACCCTGCCAGCTCTCTGTCCTCTACACCATCCTCCCAGCTCTCTGTCCTCCACACCACCCTGCCAGCTCTCTGTCCTCTACACCATCCTCCCAGCTCTCTGACCTCCACACCACCCTCCCAGCTCTCTGCTGTCCTCCACATCAGCTCCCTCCCAGCCTCCAGCTCTGCTGTCCTCCACATCACCCTCCCAGCTCACTCCTCCCAGCTCTCTGTCCTCCACACCACACTGCCAGCTCTCTGTCCTCTACACCATCCTCCCAGCTCACCATCCTCCCAGCTCTCTGTCCTCCACATCATCCTCCCAGCTCTCTGTCCTCCACACCACCCTCCCAGCTCTCTGTCCTCCACACCACCCTGCCAGCTCCTGTCCTCCCATCCTCCCAGCTCTCTGTCCTCCACACCATCCTCCCAGCTCCTGTCCTCCACATCATCCTCCCAGCTCTCTGCTCTCTGTCCTCCACATCATCCTCCCAGCTCTCTGTCCTCCACATCACCCTCCCAGCTCTCTGTCCTCCACATCACCCTCCCAGCTCTCTGCTGTCCTCCACATCATCCTCCCAGCTCTCTGTCCTCCACATCACCCTCCCAGCTCTCTGTCCTCCACATCATCCTCCCAGCTCTCTGCTGTCCTCCACACCACCCTGCCAGCTCTCTGTCCTCTACACCATCCTCCCAGCTCTCTGTCCTCCACACCACCCTGCCAGCTCTCTGTCCTCTACACCATCCTCCCAGCTCTCTGACCTCCACACCACCCTCCCAGCTCTCTGCTGTCCTCCACATCATCCTCTCAGCTCTCTGTCCTCCACACCAGCCTGCCAGCTCTGCTGTCCTCCACATCACCCTCCCAGCTCTCTGTCCCCCACACCACACTGCCAGCTCTCTGTCCTCTACACCATCCTCCCAGCTCTCTGTCCTCCACACCATCCTCCCAGCTCTCTGTCCTCCACATCATCCTCCCAGCTCTCTGTCCTCCACACCACCCTCCCAGCTCTCTGTCCTCCACACCACCCTGCCAGCTCTCTGTCCTCTACACCATCCTCCCAGCTCTCTGTCCTCCACACCATCCTCCCAGCTCTCTGTCCTCCACATCATCCTCCCAGCTCTCTGTCCTCCACATCACCCTCCCAGCTCTCTGTCCTCCACATCATCCTCCCAGCTCTCTGTCCTCCACATCACCCTCCCAGCTCTCTGTCCTCCACATCACCCTCCCAGCTCTCTGTCCTCCACATCACCCTCCCAGCTCTCTGTCCTCCACATCATCCTCCCAGCTCTCTGCTGTCCTCCACATCACCCTCCCAGCTCTCTGTTGTCCTCCACATCATCCTCCCAGCTCTCTGTCCTCCACATCACCCTCCCAGCTCTCTGCTGTCCTCCCAGCTCTCTGTCCTCTACATCACCCTCCAGCTCTCTGTCCTCCACATCACCCTCCCAGCTCTCTGTCCTCCACATCATCCTCCCAGCTCTCTGTCCATCCTCCCAGCTCTCTGTTGTCCTCTACACCATCACCCTCCCAGCTCTCTGTCCTCCACACCATCCTCCCAGCTCTCTGTCCTCCACACCATCCTCCCAGCTCTCTGTCCTCCACATCATCCACATCATCCTCCCAGCTCTCTGTCCTCCACATCACCCTCCCAGCCATCCTCCCAGCTCTCTGTCCTCCACACCACCCTGCCAGCTCTCTGTCCTCTACACCATCCTCCCAGCTCTCTGCCAGCTCTCTGCTGTCCTCCACATCATCCTCTCAGCTCTGCTGTCCTCCAGCTCTCCTCCACACCAGCTCTGCTGTCCTCCACATCACCCTCCCAGCACTCTGTCCAGCTCTCTGTCCTCCACACCACACTGCCAGCTCTCTGTCCTCTACACCATCCTCCCAGCTCTCTGTCCTCCACACCATCCTCCCAGCTCTCTGTCCTCCACATCATCCTCCCAGCTCTCTGTCCTCCACCACCCTCCCAGCTCTCTGTCCTCCACACCACCCTGCCAGCTCTCTGTCCTCTACACCATCCTCCCAGCTCTCTGTCCTCCACACCATCCTCCCAGCTCTCTGTCCTCCACATCATCCTCCCAGCTCTCTGTCCTCCACATCACCCTCCCAGCTCTCTGTCAGCTCTCTGTCCTCCACATCACCCTCCCAGCTCCTGTCCTCCAGCTCTCTGCTGTCCTCCACATCATCCTCCCAGCTCTCTGTCCTCCACATCACCCTCCCAGCTCTCTGTCCTCCACATCATCCTCCCAGCTCTCTGCTGTCCTCCACACCACCCTGCCAGCTCTCTGTCCTCTACACCATCCTCCCAGCTCTCTGTCCTGTCTCTCCTCTACACCATCCTCCCAGCTCCTGACCTCCAGCTCTCTGCTGTCCTCCACATCATCCTCTCAGCTCTCTGTCCTCCACACCAGCCTGCCAGCTCTGCTGTCCTCCACATCACCCTCCCAGCTCTCTGTCCCCCACACCACACTGCCAGCTCTCTGTCCTCTACACCATCCTCCCAGCTCTCTGTCCTCCAGCTCTCTGTCCTCCACATCATCCTCCCAGCTCTCTGTCCTCCACACCACCCTCCCAGCTCTCTGTCCTCCACACCACCCTGCCAGCTCTCTGTCCTCTACACCATCCTCCCAGCTCTCTGTCCTCCACACCATCCTCCCAGCTCTCTGTCCTCCACATCATCCTCCCAGCTCTCTGTCCTCCACATCACCCTCCCAGCTCTCTGTCCTCCACATCATCCTCCCAGCTCTCTGTCCTCCACATCACCCTCCCAGCTCTCTGTCCTCCACATCACCCTCCCAGCTCTCTGCTGTCCTCCACATCATCCTCCCAGCTCTCTGTCCTCCACATCACCCTCCCAGCTCTCTGTCCTCCACATCATCCTCCCAGCTCTCTGCTGTCCTCCACATCACCCTCCCAGCTCTCTGTTGTCCTCCACATCATCCTCCCAGCTCTCTGTTGTCCTCCACATCACCCTCCCAGCTCTCTGCTGTCCTCTACATCACCCTTCCAGCTCTCTGTCCTCTACATCACCCTTCCAGCTCTCTGTCCTCTACATCACCCTTCCAGCTCTCTGTCCTCCACATCACCCTCCCAGCTCTCTGTTGTCCTCCACATCATCCTCCCAGCTCTCTGTTGTCCTCCACATCACCCTCCCAGCTCTCTGCTGTCCTCTACATCACCCTTCCAGCTCTCTGTCCTCTACATCACCCTTCCAGCTCTCTGTCCTCTACATCACCCTTCCAGCTCTCTGTCCTCCACATCACCCTCCCAGCTCTCTGTTGTCCTCCACATCATCCTCCCAGCTCTCTGTTGTCCTCCACATCACCCTCCCAGCTCTCTGCTGTCCTCTACATCACCCTTCCAGCTCTCTGTCCTCTACATCACCCTTCCAGCTCTCTGTCCTCCACATCACCCTCCCAGCTCTCTGTTGTCCTCCACATCATCCTCCCAGCTCTCTGTTGTCCTCCACATCACCCTCCCAGCTCTCTGCTGTCCTCTACATCATCCTCCCAGCTCTCTGTCCTCCACATCACCCTTCCAGCTCTCTGTCCTCCACATCACCCTTCCAGCTCTCTGTCCTCCACATCACCCTCCTTTCATGCTTTTTTACTGCTGCCGAAGTGTCATATTACATAACTGATACATGAAATGTCCTTTCATCATTGTTGTGGCTGGCAACACAAACCCCTTCAAACAAATCCAGAAGCATGAATCCGAGTGGAGCCCCTTCCTTCCACGACACTAAGGGTTTGTGTGAGTTTTGAGACAGCTGTAAATCGATTATATTTGCAGCCAGATCACCTGTGATACAAGTCAGTACTCGACGTCTATCCATGTCTGAGGACCTTCTCTAGGGGCAACAGTGAGCTCTGTTACCTTAAAGCAGGTTTCGGGCGTTGTGGACGTGGATGGCGAATATTTGAATTCAGCAAGCGATAAAAAGTTGTTTTTTGAGATTTCGGTTTTAAACCAAAAACCTAAACTCTTACCTGAGCTGTGTATTTGTGGTAGCATAGATATACAGTGCAATTGTTTTTTTTTGCTTTGTGTGTGTGTGTGTGTGTGTGTGTGTGTGTGTGTGTGTGTGTGTGTGTGTGTGTGTGTGCGTGCGTGCGTGCGTGCGTGCGTGTGTGTGAATCAATTCTTGCATGTGATCACTCCTGGTCAGTATCGCTAATCTCCATCGCTCCCATGTGCCAAGTTCCTCTCTGGGGAAATTAATACAGGATGAAGCTGAGAAGTTTTACAGTATAAAGAATGTTTTATTTGAGGGGAACCTTGTTTAAGAAGCAATTATCAGGCCATCCTGCAGTTTCAGGCTCTTTGGATGTATAATATTGAAACAATTACAGGCCTCCCCAAATAAGATGGACCAGAGATAATTAGATTTTTACACTGGAGGGCGTTTTCAAGGGAATTAACATGGCACACCATCCGCTTGGCTCCAAGCCCTGACTTAAGGTTGGGGGGGTCTACTACAGGGGAAATAATCGCTCTACCGTTACCTCTTGATTGTAGTCTAAAGCACACAACATAGACACACACAATCACTCACACACACACACACACACACACACACAATCACTCTCACAGACACACACAGACACACACAATCACTCTCACACACACACACACACAATCGCTCACTCACACACACACACACACACAAACACTCACACACACACACACACACACAGACACACACAGACACACACAGACACACACAGACACACACAGACACACACGATCACTCTCACAGACACACACAATCACACACACACACACACACACACACACACACACACACACACACACACACACACACACACACACACACACACACACACACACACACACACACACACACACACACACACACACACACACACACAATCACACACACACAATCACACACTCAGCTGCAGAGAGGCTGGAAAAATTAGAGAGTGCAAAATGCAAAACACTAACTCGCTCCTCAGATCTCGCCAGCACACACACACACGTGCGCACACACACACACCAACACACACTTCCTCACATCTCTATGGCTATACTCATCGTAGCTCTACCTCTAGAATTACTATAGCTGTAGTAATTAAATACGATTCTGAAATTAAATCACAGGCATTAGGAAGCATAAGCATTTAGTAATAATCTTTATTCTTCCTAATTTATCAGGCTAAAGGCTTAATAGCAGCTAATCCACAGATAAAAGGCCTTGACACAGTCTCTCTGCACAGGAACAGAAAATTCAGTCCATTAGGCAAACTCTTCCACACAATCCAGTATGAATGTATAGATGGTTATGTGCTGTAAAGCTTTAGGTCTGATTGTACTTAAATAAAATGTTAATTTAATGATATCTCTACACCAGGGTAGTCAAACATACGCCACGCGGACTGGATCCAGTTGGCGAAGGGGTCCTATCGTGTGGTTTTGAATTTTCAAAGTTCACTTCGAAACAATGGTTAATATTCTAAAAGTATTCAGACCCTTCTCCCACATTTTGTTACATTTCAGCCTTATTATAAAATGTATTAAATTAATAAAGAATCCTCATTAAGCTACACACAATATCCCATAATGACAAAGCGAAAACAGTTAAGAAATTTTACAAATGTATTAAAAATAAAAATAAATATATATTATTTACATAGGTATTCAGACCCTTTGCTATTCGACTTAAAATTGAGCTCAGGTGCATCCTGTTTCCATTAATCATCCTTGAAATGTTTCTAAACCTTGATTGGAGTCCACCTGTGGTGAATTCAATTGATTGGTCATGATTTGGAAAGGCACACAGCTGTTTGTATAAGGTCCCACAGTTGACCTTGTCAGAAAACCAAACCATGAGGTCGAAGGAAGTGTCCGTAGAGCTCCGAGACAGGGTTGTGTCGAGGCACAGATCTGGATATGGCTACCAAAACATTTCTGCGGCATTGAAGGTCCCCAAGAACACAGTGGCTTCCATCATTCTTAAATGGAAGAAGCTTGGAACCACGAAGACTCTTCCTAGAGCTGGCCGCCTGGCAAAACTGAGAATCAGGGGAGAAGGGCCTAGGTCAGGGAGTTGACAAAGAACCCAATGGTCACTCTGACAGAGCTCCAGAGTTCCTCTGTGGAGATGAGAGAACCTTCCAGAAGGACAACCATCTCTGCAGCACTCCACCAATCAGGCCTTTATAGTAGAGTGGCCGGATGGAAGCCACCCCTCAGTAAAAGGCACATGACAGCCCCCTTGGAGTTTGCCAAAAGGCACCTAAAGACTCTCAGACCATGAGAAACAAGATTCTCTGGAATGATGAAACCAAGATTGAACTCTTCGGCCTGAATGCCAAGCATCACATCTGGAGGAAACCTCACACCATCCCTACAATGAAGCATGGTGGCATCAGCATCATGCTGTTGGGATGTTTTTCAGCTCAGGGACTGGGAGACTAGTCAGGATCAAGGGAAAGATTAACGGAGCAAAGTACAGAGATCCTTGATTAAACTCTGCTCCTGAGCACTCAGGACCTCAGACTGGGCAGAAGGTTCATCTTCTGACAGGACAAAAACCCTAGGGACAAGTCTCTGAATGTCGTTCAGTGGCTCAACCAGAGACCAGACTTGAACCCGATCGAACATCTCTGGAGAGACCTGAAAGTAGCTGTGCAGCGATGTTCCCCATCCAACCTGACAGAGCTTGAGAGAATCTGCAGAGAGGAATGGGAGAAACTCCCCAAATACGGGTGTGCCAGGCTTGTATTGTCATACCCAAGAAGACTCAAGGCTGTATTCGCTTCCAAAGGTGTTTCAACAAAGTACTGAGTAAAGGCTCTGAATACTTATTTTAGTGTGTTATTTCAGTTTTTGTTATGTAATACATTTGCAAAAATGTCTAAACCTGTTTTTGCTTTGTCATTATGGGGTATTGTGATGTAATTATGGGGTATTGTGATGTAATTATGGGGTATTGTGATGTAATTATGGGGTATTAGGACGTCATTATGGGGTATTGTGATGTAATTATGGGGTATTGTGATGTAATTATGGGGTATTGTGATGTAATTATGGGGTATTGTGATGTAATTATGGGGTATTGTGATGTAATTATGGGGTATTGTGATGTAATTATGGGGTATTAGGACGTCATTATGGGGTATTGTGATGTAATTATGGGGTATTGTGATGTAATTATGGGGTATTGTGATGTAATTATGGGGTATTAGGACGTCATTATGGGGTATCGTGTAATTATGGGGTATTAGGACGTAATTATGGGGTATTGTGATGTAATTATGGGGTATTGTGATGTAATTATGGGTATTGTGATGTAATTATGGGGTATTAGGACATAATTATGGGGTATTGTGATGTAATTATGGGTATTGTGATGTAATTATGGGGTATTAGGACATCATTATGGGGTATTGTGATGTAATTATGTAATTATGGGTATTGTGTGTAGATTGATGAGGGGGAAAAAACAAATGTAATAAATGTTAGAAAAAGGCTGTAACTTCACAAAATTGGGAAAAAGTAAAGAGGTCTGAATACTTTCCAATAAAACATGTAGTACTTTTTTTTCACCGTACATATTTGCACATAAAAGCATTTTCACCAACATTTCTTGCATAATACAAACAATATCTCCACCCCGCTGATCCTCAACACTGGGACCCCACAAGGGTGCGTTCTCAGCCCTCTCCTGTACTCCCTGTTCTCACAAGACTGCGTGGCCACGCACGCCTCCAACTCAATCATCAAGTTTGCAGACGACACTATAGTGGTAGGCTTGTTAACCAACAACGACGAGACGGTCTACAGGGAAGAGGTGAGGGCCCTCGGAGTGTGGTGTCAGGAAAATAACCTCACACTCAATGTCAACAAAACTAAGGAGATGTTCGTGGAATTCAGGAAACAGCATATTTGTATTTATATTTATTATGTCAAAGCAGCAGATACTCTTCCTGGCAGTTTATTATGACATGTTATACCATTTTAAAAACATTACAATACATTCACAGATTTCACAACACAATGTGTGCCCTCAGGCCCTTACTCCACCACTACCACATATCTACAGTACTACATCCATGTGTACAGTTGAAGTCAGAAGTTTACAAACACTTAGGTTGGAGTCAGTAAATTTGTTTTTCAACCACTCCACAAATGTCTTGTTAACAAACTATAACAAACTATAGTTTTGGCAAGTCAGGTAAGAACATTTACTTTGTGTCATCATTTTTTCAACAATTGTTTACAGACAGATTATTTCACATATAATTAACTGTATCACAATTACAGTGGGTCAGAGGTTAACATACAATAAATTGACAGAAAATGTCACAGCTTTAGAAGCTTCTGACATGCTAATTGACATCATTTTGAGTCAATTGGAGGTGCACCTGTGGATGTACTTCAAGGCCTACCTTCAAATTCAGCACCTGTTTGTTTGACATCCTGGGAAAATCAAAAGAAATCAGCCAAGACCTCAGAAAAAAAAATGTAGACCTCCACAAGTCTGGTTCATCCTTGGGAGCAATTTCCAAACGCCTGAAGGTACCACTTTCACCTGTACAAACAATAGTACTATTATACTAGTACTATTGTTTATATAAACACCATGGGACCACACAGCCGTCATGCCGCTCAGGAAGGAGACACATTCTGTCTCCTAGAGATGAACGTACTTTGGTGTGAAAAGTGCAAATCAATCCCAGAAAAACAGCAAAGGACCTTGTGAAGATGCTGGAGGAAACAGGCACAAAATATCGACATAACATGAAAGGCTGCTCAGCAAGGAAGAAGCCACTGCTCCAAAACTGCCATAAAAAAACAGACTACGGTTTGCAACTGCACATGGGGACAAAGATCATACTTTTTGGAGAAATGTCCTCTGGTCTGATGAAACAAAAATAGAACTGTTTGGCAATAATGACCATCGTTATGTTTGGAGGAAAAATGGGATGCTTGCAAAACACCGTCCCAACTGTGAAGCACTGCGGTGCTAGCATCATGTTGTGGGGGTGCTAGCATCATGTTGTGGGGGTGGCAGCATCATGTTGTGGGGGTGGCAGCATCATGTTGTGGGGGTGGCAGCATCATGTTGTGGGGGTGCTAGCATCATGTTGTGGGGGTGGCAGCATCATGTTGTGGGGGTGGCAGGCATCATGTTGTGGGGGTGGCAGCATCATGTTGTGGGGGTGGCAGCATCAGTGTTTGGGGGTGGCAGCATCATGTTGTGGGGGTGGCAGCATCATGTTGTGGGGGTGGCAGCATCATGTTGTGGGGGTGGCAGCATCATGTTGTGCGGGTGGCAGCATCATGTTGTGGGGGTGGCAGCATCATGTTGTGGGGGTGGCAGCATCATGTTGTGGGGGTGGCAGCATCATGTTGTGGGGGTGGCAGCATCATGTTGTGCGGGTGGCAGCATCATGTTGTGGGGGTGGCAGCATCATGTTGTGGGGGTGGCATCATGTTGTGGGGGTGGCAGCATCATGTTGTGGGGGTGGCAGCATCATGTTGTGGGGGTGGCAGCATCATGTTGTGCGGGTGGCAGCATCATGTTGTGGGGGTGGCAGCATCATGTTGTGGGGGTGGCAGCATCATGTTGTGGGGGTGGCAGCATCATGTTGTGGGGGTGCTTTGCTGCAGGAGAGACTGGTGCACTTCCCAAAATAGATGGCATCATGAGAATGAAAATTAAGCAACATCTCAAGACATCAGTCAGGAAGTTAAAGTTTGGTCGCAAATGGGTCTTCCAAATCGACAATGACCCCAAGCATACTTTGAAAGTTGTGGCACAATGGCTAAAGGACAACAAAGCCAAGGTATTGGAGTGGTCATCACAAAGCCCTGACCTCAATCCCATAGAACATTTGTGGGCAGAATTGAAAAAGTGTGTGTGAGCAAAGGAGGCCTACAAACCTTTCTATTTATTTATTTTATTTCACCTTTATTTAACCAGGTTGGCCAGTTGAGAACAAGTTCTCATTTACAACTGCGACCTGGCCAAGATAAAGCAAAGCAGTGCGACATGGAATAAACAAACATAGTAAAGTCATTATGCAGTGAGTGCAAATGAGGTAAGATTAGGCGAGTTAAGGCAATAAATAGGCCATAGTGGTGAAATAATTACAATTTATCAATTAAACACTGGAGTGATAGATGTGCAGAAGATGAATGTGCAAGTAGAGATACTGGGGTGCAAAGGAGCAAAAAAATAAATAACAGTATGGGGATGAGGTAGTTGGATGGGCTAATTATAGATGAGCTATGGACAGGTGCAGTGATCGGTGAGCTGCTCTGACAACTGGTGCTTAAAGTTAGTGAGGGAGACATGGGTCTCCAGCTTCAGTGAATTCGTTCCAGTCATTGGCAGCAGAGAACCAGAAGGATAGGCGGCCAAACGAGGAATTGGCTTTGGGGTTGACCAGTGAAATATACCTGCTGGAGCGCGTGCTACAGGTGCGTGCTGCTATGGTGACAAGTGAGCTGAGATAAGGCGGGGCTTTACCTAGCAAAGACTTATAGTTGACCTGGAGCCAATGGGTTTGGCAACGAATATGAAGCGAGGGCCATCCAACGAGATCATTCAGGTCGCAGTGGTGGGTAGTATCGGGGGCTTTGGTGACAAAACGGATGGCACTGTGATAGACTGCATCCAATTTACTGAGTAGAGGGTTGGAGGATATATTGTAAATGACATCGCAGATCGGCAGGATAGTCAGTTTTACGAGGGTATGTTTTGCAGCATGAGTGAAGGATGCATTGTTGTGAAATAGGAAGCAGATTCTAGAATTCATTTTGGATTGGAGATGCTTAATGTGAGTCTGGAAGGAGAGTTTACAGTCTAACCAGACACCTAGGTATTTGTAGTTGTCCACATACTCTAAGTCAGATCCGTCCAGAGTGGTGATACTGGACGGGGGGAGGGGCAGGTGCAGGCAGCGATCGGTTGAAGACAATGCATTTAGTTTTACTTGCATTTAAGAGCAGTTTGAGACCATGGAAGGAGAGCAGCTTTCCAAATTTGGGATCCCAGACAATACGAAAGAGAGGTTGAACAGGCTAGTAATAGAGGCTGAAACAATTTTGGCTGATAATTTTAGAAAGAGAGGGTCCAGATTGTCTAGCCTTGCTGATGTGTAGGGATCCAGATTTTGCAGCTCTTTCAGAACATCAACTATCTGGATTTGGGTGAAGGAGAAATGGGGGAGGCTTGGGCAAGTTGCTAGGGTGGTGCAAGGCTGTTGACCAGGCTAGGGGTAGCCAGGTGGAAAGCATGGCCAGCTGTAGAGAAATGGTTATTTAAATTCTCAATTATAGTGGATGTATTGGTGGTGACAGTGTTTCCTAGCCTCAGTACAGTGGGCAGCTGGGAGGAGGTGTTCTTACTCTCCATGGACTTTACAGTGTCCCAGAACGTTTTGGAGTTTGTGCTGCAGGATGCAAATTTCTGTTTGAAAAAGCTAGCCGCTGCTTTCCTAACTGCCTGTGTATATTGGCTCCTAACTTCCCTGAAAAGTTGTATATTGCGGGGGCTATTTGATGCGAATATCATACGCTACAGGAGGCAAAACTGATTCAGTTACACCAGCTCTGTCTGGAGGAATGGGCCAATATTCACCCAACTTGTTTGTGGGATGGTTGTGGAAGGCTAACCGAAACGTTAGACCCAAGTAGCCATATTACTTCAACAGTATTTAACATTAGATCGTTTATAAGCTTTACATGAATGTGGTTCTGAATATAACCTCTGTTGGCATTTCTGTCTTTTCTATAGATGTATTGCTGTATCCTCAAAGGTCTGAGTTACAGAGATAAAATATGAATGTCGTCTGTTACAAGCAAGTTGTTGAGTTCATGGACCTTGTTTCTTACACTACCTTTAGCACTTTTCTGGGTTGCTTGATTGTTTTTAATGCTTTACTGGGAACACACCACCTTGCACACCACCTCAGTGCTAACAGAGTAACTGTTGTTTATAGGCTCATGATTACTGCTTACAACAGCTGTAGGATAAACCGATGTATTCGGTGCAATTAGGGGTACATAAAATAAATTACTTACATTGTGTTTTCCAATGCCCCTAAGATCATGTACATTTGATACAGCATTGTGACAACTCATTGTCACAATGGTAGGAATTAAAGTTCTTCGGGATAAGTGTCCCTTCCACGGGACGGTTGAGCTAACGTAGGCTAATGCTATTAGCATGAGGTTGCAAGTAACAAGAACATTTCCCAGGACATAGACATATCTGATATTGGCAGAAAGCAGAAAGCTTAAATTCTTGTTAATTTAACTGCACTGTCCAATTTACAATAGCTATTACAGTGAAAAAAATACCATGCTATTGTTTGAGGAGAGTGCACAATTTTGAACATGAACATGTATTAATATACAAATTAGGCACATTTGGGCAGTCTTGGTACAAAATGTTGAACTGAAATGCAATGGTTCTTTGCACATACACCGCTGCCATCTAGTGGCCAAAATCTACATTACACCTGGGATGGAATAATTTGTTATGGCCCTTCTCTTGCATTTCAAAGATGATGGTACAAAAAAAAATACAAAACGAATAGTTGTTTTTTTCTTTGTATTATATTTTACCAGATCTAATGAGTTATATTCTACGACATTCCTTTCACATTTCCACAAACTTCAAAGTGTTTCCTTTCAAATGGTACTAAGAATATGCATATCCCTGCTTCAGGGCCTGAGCTCCAGGTAGTTAGATTTGGGTATGTCATTTTAGGCTACATTTGACAAAAAGGGTCGGTCATGTTTCAACGCAGCCTTGAACTGCATGGACACGGAGTCCAGGAGCCAAGATGATTTGGACGGACTCTCTCATTCCTGTTTCCAGAAGGTGTCAAAGTGACTCCAGCAGACCTACAGTAGTCTTTTAGCCAGATGTGTAATGCCAGCATGTCATTAGCCCAGCATAATGTCTGCTGAGTCTTTCACACCCAACAATGGTACTGGACCTGAAATTACTGGCTGTTTTAGGGGAGTCTTTTAATGTTAAAATCAGTATTTTAAAAACTATTCTCAAATGGTCCTGAGCTACCCCTCCTGATGTTGTTTGACCCCACATGGACTACTACAGTGTCATCTCCCGGCATCTGTGGTAGAACATTCGGAAGCAGCCTTGTTATGTCCTGTACTCGTGCTCCTGGGTAGCACAGGGTTTTTGACTTGGGGACCGAGATGTTTCTCACCTGAACCCGAGGTAAAAGCCACCGGAGAGGGAGAAAGAACCGGAGAGGGAGAAAGAACCGAGGATGAAGAAGCAGGTACCTCCGGATGCGATCTTGATTGGGATGCCACCAAGGACGAAGGTGATGGAACCTCTGGATCCAGGTCGGCAAAGCTGTTACTGGTCTGTTTCAGTTCCGGGCTCAACATCTCCATGGAGACCCCGTTGTCTGAGGACGCCTTCTTCGACTTCCAAGGCAAGTGATGTACCTCCATGGCTGGTTGGTTGGGTCGAGAACAGCTCCGTTCTCCAGGGAATGGGGAGACCCCTACGGTAATGTAACCCTGCCCAGCATCGGTCAGTCGGCTGTGGAGAGCCTGGGCAAAACCTCCACCAGACCAGAGTGGTGTCCGGCTACTGGGGTAGAAGCAAAATAAAAGGTAGATGGGCGTGGGTTCCCCAGTAGCTTATGTAGGTTTTTCTACTTGCTTGCTAAGAGTAGCTACTTCGCTCCAGTAGTCCTACGCAAGCAAGCAGTTGCTACGTTGAAAGTCAGCGCGGTCCACATTGTCCCTGAACCGATCCTGCAATGCTGGAAGCGTTCAACAGCAGAGACCACCGAGCCAGCCAAGCTAGCTGAGCTTTCACGTCTCTCCCCCTATACGGAATCTGTCAGGATCCCAGGACAGATAGCAGCGTTCACAGCAATTTAGCCCAACAGAGCCGCAGGATTCAAAATAAAATAAAAGTATATAAAACTGCTGTCAGCTTTTTAACCGAGGTCTTTAGTTCAGGGTTTCGGAGTTCAACAGCGTTCAAACACAACAAGCAATACGTCACGCTCTGATGACGTCGCGCTCTGATGACGTCGCGCTCTGATGACGTTGCGCTCTGATGACGTCGCGCTGGTTGAGAGAATCCACATCGACGGGACAGTAGTGGAGATGGTAGAAAGTTTTAAGTTTCTCGGCGTACAAATCAAATCAAATGTATTTATATAGCCCTTCGTACATCAGCTGATATCTCAAAGTGCTGTACAGAAACCCAGCCTAAAACCCCAAACAGCAAGCAATGCAGGTGTAGAAGCACGGTGACTAGGAAAAACTCCCAAGAAAGGCCAAAACCGAGGAAGAAACCTAGAGAGGAACCAGGCTATGTGGGGTGGCCAGTCCTCTTCTGGCTGTGCCGGGTGGAGATTATAACAGAACATGGCCAAGATGTTCAAATGTTCATAAATGACCAGCATGGTCGAATAATAATAAGGTAGAACAGTTGAAACTGGAGCACATCAAGGACAAACAGTGATATCACAACAGCACATTCGATCCAAGTGCTGGGAAAAAAATATGTTAGCAAGGAAGGTCTGCCTTGTTCAAGGGCAGACCGCCAGTTTTTTACCTTGTCAGCTCGGGGGATTCGGTCTAGCAGCCTTTCAGTTATTGGCTCAATGCTCTAACAACTAGGCTACGTGCCACCCCACAATATACTATACTACAGTACTAACAGTACAGCTCTAATCACCTGCCGCGCCACAATATACTATAGTACAGTACAGTACGCTCTAATCACTAGGCTAACTGCCACCCCACAATATACTATAGTACAGTACAGTACGCTCTAATCACTAGGCTACCTGCCACCCCACAATATACTATAGTACAGTACGCTCTAATCACTAGGCTACCTGCCGCGCCACAATATACTATAGTACAGTACAGTACGCTCTAATCACTAGGCTACCTGCCGCCCCACAATATACTATAGTACAGTACAGTACGCTCTAATCACTAGGCTACCTGCCGCACCACAATATACTATAGTACAGTACAGTACGCTCTAATCACTAGGCTACCTGCCGCACCACAATATACTATAGTACAGTACGCTCTAACCACTAGGCTACCTGCCACCCCACAATATACTATAGTACAGTACGCTCTAATCACTAGGCCACCTGCCTCCCAACAATATACTATAGTACAGTACAGTACGCTCTAATCACTAGGCTACCTGCCGCGCCACAATATACAAAAGTACAGTACAGTAAGTTCTAATCACTAGGCTACCTGCCTCCCCACAATATACTATAGAACAGTATGCTCTAATCACTAGGCTACCTGCCTCCCCACAATATACTATAGTACAGTACAGTACGCTCTAATCACTAGGCTACCTGCCGCACCACAATATACTATAGTACAGTACGCTCTAATCACTAGGCTACCTGCCGCGCCACAATATACTATAGTACAGTACATTACGCTCTAATCACTAGGCTACCTGCCGCCCCACAATATACTATAGTACAGTACAGTATGCTCTAATCACTAGGCTACCTGCCGCCCCACAATATACTATAGAACAGTACGCTCTAATCACTAGGCTACCTGCCGCGCCACAATATACGCGCCACAATATACTATAGTACAGTACGCTCTAATCACTAGGCTACCTGCCGCCCCACAATATACTATAGTACAGTACAGTACGCTCTAATCACTAGGCTACCTGCCGCCCCATTGTAGCCAATTTATAAAATTATTATAATATTATAATTATCCGTAATTTCATTTTTTGACAAGTTTGTGATTTGTCCACTTTCGTTTAGTTTCCCACCGCTTCAATTAAAATGTGTTGCGCTCCTCTTTTGCGGGTAAAAACGACGTGCGGTTGATTTGAGGAACACAACATCTGATGACTCCTGTTTAAATAAAGGAACCTGGTTTTTGGTCACGTTTCTAATTATAAAAACAGCTATGCTGAAATTCAAATGGCTCTGATTAATGCAACAGGTATTCCATTATGTGTCCCTGCGTCGGCCATGTAGGCTACAGGAAAATCACCACGCATCCAAATCTATTTAGTCAGGCAATGTCCACATTATTCTCACACATTGTTGAACATAATAATAATTTGAATGTCAATGCAATGGGAAAGGCCTAAAAAATGCACTATTCTTAAAGTGCTAATGGCACCTTTCTGTGCCCATTTAGGCCAATTATTTTTTTAGAAAGACCCTAAATGCATTACAGTTTATGATGTATTGATTTATTTATCTTGTTGTGATGCAACTGTTTTAAACTTGTTTGGAACCTAGAAAGCAGCCATTCGGAGATCCACATAAATATGTGATTGTTGTGGGATTTGCAGTGGCGTTGTATCGTGCTATGCATTAGCCCAGCGGCAGTGGTGTTGTATCGTGCTATGCATTAGCCCAGCAGTAGTGGTGTTGTATCGTGCTATGCATAGCACAGCAGCAGTGGCGTTGTATCGTGCTATGCATTAGCCCAGCGGCAGTGGCGTTGTATCGTGCTATGCATTAGCACAGCAGCAGTGGCGTTGTATCGTGCTATGCATTAGCCCAGCAGCAGTGGTGTTGTATCGTGCTAATTAGCCCAGCAGTAGTGGTGTTGTATCGTGCTATGCATTAGCCCAGCAGCAGTGGCGTTGTATCGTGCTATGCATTAGCACAGCAGCAGTGGTGTTGTATCGTGCTATGCATTAGCCCAGCAGCAGTGGTGTTGTATCGTGCTATGCATTGCCCAGCGGCAGTGGCGTTGTATCGTGCTATGCATTAGCACAGCAGCAGTGGCGTTGTATCGTGCTATGCATTAGCCCAGCTGCAGTGGTGTTGTATCGTGCTAATTAGCCCAGCAGTAGTGGTGTTGTATCGTGCTGCCATTAGCCCAGCAGCAGTGGCGTTGTATCGTGCTATGCATTAGCACAGCAGCAGTGGTGTTGTATCGTGTTATGCATTAGCCCAGCAGCAGTGGTGTTGTATCGTGCTATGCATTAGCCCAGCAGCAGTGGCGTTGTATCGTGCTATGCATTAGCCCAGCAGCAGTGGCGTTGTATCGTGCTATGCATTAGCCCAGCAGCAGTGGCGTTGTATCGTGCTATGCATTAGCACAGCAGCAGTGGCGTTGTATCGTGCTATGCATTAGCACAGCAGCAGTGGCGTTGTATCGTGCTATGCATTAGCACAGCGGCAGTGGCGTTGTATCGTGCTATGCATTAGCCCAGCGGCAGTGGCGTTGTATCGTGCTATGCATTAGCCCAGCGGCAGTGGCGTTGTATCGTGCTATGCATTAGCCCAGCAGCAGTGGTGTTGTGTCGTGCTAATTAGCCCAGCAGCAGTGGTGTTGTATCGTGCTATGCATTAGCCCAGCAGCAGTGGCGTTGTATCGTGCTATGCATTAGCCCAGCAGCAGTGGTGTTGTATCGTGCTATGCATTAGCCCAGCAGCAGTGGTGTTGTATCGTGCTATGCATTAGCCCAGGAGCAGTGGTGTTGTATCGTGCTATGCATTAGCCCAGCAGCAGTGGCGTTGTATCGTGCTATGCATTAGCCCAGCAGCAGTGGCGTTGTATCGTGCTATGCATTAGCCCAGCAGCAGTGGTGTTGTATCATGCTATGCATTAGCCCAGCAGCAGTGGCGTTGTATCGTGCTATGCATTAGCCCAGCAGCAGTGGCGTTGTATCGTGCTATGCATTAGCACAGCGGCAGTGGCGTTGTATCGTGCTATGCATTAGCCCAGCGGCAGTGGCGTTGTATCGTGCTATGCATTAGCCCAGCGGCAGTGGCGTTGTATCGTGCTATGCATTAGCACAGCGGCAGTGGCGTTGTATCGTGCTATGCATTAGCCCAGCAGCAGTGGCGTTGTATCGTGCTATGCATTAGCCCAGCAGCAGTGGCGTTGTATCGTGCTATGCATTAGCCCAGCGGCAGTGGCGTTGTATCGTGCTATGCATTAGCACAGCGGCAGTGGCGTTGTATCGTGCTATGCATTAGCCCAGCGGCAGTGGCGTTGTATCGTGCTATGCATTAGCCCAGCAGCAGTGGCGTTGTATCGTGCTATGCATTAGCCCAGCGGCAGTGGCGTTGTATCGTGCTATGCATTAGCACAGCGGCAGTGGCGTTGTATCGTGCTATGCATTAGCCCAGCGGCAGTGGCGTTGTATCGTGCTATGCATTAGCCCAGCAGCAGTGGCGTTGTATCGTGCTATGCATTAGCCCAGCAGCAGTGGTGTTGTATCGTGCTATGCATTAGCCCAGCAGCAGTGGCGTTGTATCGTGCTATGCATTAGCCCAGCAGCAGTGGCGTTGTATCGTGCTATGCATTAGCCCAGCAGCAGTGGCGTTGTATCGTGCTATGCATTAGCCCAGCAGCAGTGGTGTTGTATCGTTGCTGCTATGCATTAGCCCAGCAGCAGTGGCGTTGTATCGTGCTATGCATTAGCACAGCAGCAGTGGCGTTGTATCGTGCTATGCATTAGCCCAGCAGCAGTGGCGTTGTATCGTGCTATGCATTAGCCCAGCAGCAGTGGCGTTGTATCGTGCTATGCATTAGCCCAGCAGCAGTGGCGTTGTATCGTGCTATGCATTAGCCCAGCAGCAGTGGTGTTGTATCGTGTATCTGCTATGCATTAGCCCAGCAGCAGTGGCGTTGTATCGTGCTATGCATTAGCCCAGCAGCAGTGGCGTGCAGCAGTGGCGTTGTATCGTGCTATGCATTAGCCCAGCAGCAGTGGCGGCAGTGGCGTTGTATCGTGCTATGCATTAGCCCAGCAGCAGTGGCGTTGTATCGTGCTATGCATTAGCCCAGCAGCAGTGGTTGTATCGTGCTATGCATTAGCCCAGCAGCAGTGGCGTTGTATCGTGCTATGCATTAGCCCAGCAGCAGTGGCGTTGTATCAGCATTAGCCCAGCAGCAGTGGCGTTGTATCGTGCTATGCATTAGCCCAGCAGCAGTGGCGTTGTATCGTGCTATGCATTAGCCCAGCAGCAGTGGCGTTGTATCGTGCTATGCATTAGCCCAGCAGCAGTGGCGTTGTATCGTGCTATGCATTAGCCCAGCAGCAGTGGCGTTGTATCGTGCTATGCATTAGCCCAGCAGCAGTGGCGTTGTGCTATGCATTAGCCCAGCAGCAGTGGCGTTGTATCGTGCTATGCATTAGCCCAGCAGCAGTGGCGTTGTATCGTGCTATGCATTAGCCCAGCAGCAGTGGCGTTGTATCGTGCTATGCATTAGCCCAGCAGCAGTGGCGTTGTATCGTGCTATGCATTAGCCCAGCAGCAGTGGCGTTGTATCGTGCTATGCATTAGCCCAGCAGCAGTGGCGTTGTATCGTGCTATGCATTAGCCCAGCAGCAGTGGCGTTGTATCGTGCTATGCATTAGCCCAGCAGCAGTGGCGTTGTATCGTGCTATGCATTAGCCCAGCAGCAGTGGCGTTGTATCGTGCTATGCATTAGCCCAGCAGCAGTGGTGTTGTATCGTGCTATGCATTAGCCCAGCAGCAGTGGTGTTGTATCGTGCTATGCATTAGCCCAGCAGCAGTGGCGTTGTATCGTGCTATGCATTAGCCCAGCAGCAGTGGTGTTGTATCGTGCTATGCATTAGCCCAGCAGCAGTGGCGTTGTATCGTGCTATGCATTAGCCCAGCAGCAGTGGCGTTGTATCGTGCTATGCATTAGCCCAGCAGCAGTGGCGTTGTATCGTGCTATGCATTAGCCCAGCAGCAGTGGTGTTGTATCGTGCTATGCATTAGCCCAGCAGCAGTGGTGTTGTATCGTGCTATGCATTAGCCCAGCAGCAGTGGCGTTGTATCGTGCTATGCATTAGCCCAGCAGCAGTGGCGTTGTATCGTGCTATGCATTAGCCCAGCAGCAGTGGCGTTGTATCATGCTATGCATTAGCCCAGCAGCAGTGGTGTTGTATCGTGCTATGCATTAGCCCAGCAGCAGTGGCGTTGTATCGTGCTATGCATTAGCCCAGCAGCAGTGGCGTTGTATCGTGCTATGCATTAGCCCAGCAGCAGTGGTGTTGTATCGTGCTATGCATTAGCCCAGCAGCAGTGGTGTTGTATCGTGCTATGCATTAGCCCAGCAGCAGTGGCGTTGTATCGTGCTATGCATTAGCCCAGCAGCAGTGGTGTTGTATCGTGCTATGCATTAGCCCAGCAGCAGTGGTGTTGTATCGTGCTATGCATTAGCCCAGCAGCAGTGGCGTTGTATCGTGCTATGCATTAGCCCAGCAGCAGTGGCGTTGTATCGTGCTATGCATTAGCCCAGCAGCAGTGGTGTTGTATCGTGCTATGCATTAGCCCAGCAGCAGTGGTGTTGTATCGTGCTATGCATTAGCCCAGCAGCAGTGGCGTTGTATCGTGCTATGCATTAGCCCAGCAGCAGTGGTGTTGTATTGTGCTATGCATTAGCCCAGCAGCAGTGGCGTTGTATCGTGCTATGCATTAGCCCAGCAGCAGTGGCGTTGTATCGTGCTATGCATTAGCCCAGCAGCAGTGGCGTTGTATCGTGCTATGCATTAGCCCAGCGGCAGTGGCGTTGTATCGTGCTATGCATTAGCCCAGCAGCAGTGGCGTTGTATCGTGCTATGCATTAGCCCAGCAGCAGTGGCGTTGTATCGTGCTATGCATTAGCCCAGCAGCAGTGGTGTTGTATCGTGCTATGCATTAGCCCAGCAGCAGTGGTGTTGTATCGTGCTATGCATTAGCCCAGCGGCAGTGGCGTTGTATCGTGCTATGCATTAGCACAGCAGCAGTGGTGTTGTATCATGCTATGCATTAGCACAGCAGCAGTGGTGTTGTATCATGCTATGCATTAGCCCAGCAGCAGTGGTGTTGTATCGTGCTATGCATTAGCCCAGCAGCAGTGGCGTTGTATCGTGCTATGCATTAGCCCAGCAGCAGTGGCGTTGTATCGTGCTATGCATTAGCCCAGCAGCAGTGGCGTTGTATCGTGCTATGCATTAGCCCAGCAGCAGTGGCGTTGTATCGTGCTATGCATTAGCCCAGCAGCAGTGGCGTTGTATCGTGCTATGCATTAGCCCAGCAGCAGTGGTGTTGTATCGTGCTATGCATTAGCCCAGCAGCAGTGGTGTTGTATCGTGCTATGCATTAGCCCAGCAGCAGTGGTGTTGTATCGTGCTATGCATTAGCCCAGCAGCAGTGGTGTTGTATCGTGCTATGCATTAGCCCAGGAGCAGTGGTGTTGTATCGTGCTATGCATTAGCCCAGCAGCAGTGGCGTTGTATCGTGCTATGCATTAGCCCAGCAGCAGTGGTGTTGTATCGTGCTATGCATTAGCCCAGCAGCAGTGGCGTTGTATCGTGCTATGCATTAGCCCAGCAGCAGTGGTGTTGTATCGTGCTATGCATTAGCCCAGCAGCAGTGGCGTTGTATCGTGCTATGCATTAGCCCAGCAGCAGTGGCGTTGTATCGTGCTATGCATTAGCCCAGCAGCAGTGGTGTTGTATCGTGCTATGCATTAGCAGCAGTGGCGTTGTATCATGCTATGCATTAGCCCAGCAGCAGTGGTGTTGTATCGTGCTATGCATTAGCCCAGCAGCAGTGGTGTTGTATCGTGCTATGCATTAGCCCAGCAGCAGTGGTGTTGTATCGTGCTATGCATTAGCCCAGCAGCAGTGGTGTTGTATCGTGCTATGCATTAGCCCAGCAGCAGTGGTGTTGTATCGTGCTATGCATTAGCCCAGCAGCAGTGGTGTTGTATCGTGCTATGCATTAGCCCAGCAGCAGTGGCGTTGTATCGTGCTATGCATTAGCCCAGCAGCAGTGGTGTTGTATCATGCTATGCATTAGCCCAGCAGCAGTGGCGTTGTATCGTGCTATGCATTAGCCCAGCAGCAGTGGTGTTGTATCGTGCTATGCATTAGCCCAGCAGCAGTGGCGTTGTATCGTGCTATGCATTAGCCCAGCAGCAGTGGTGTTGTATCATGCTATGCATTAGCCCAGCAGCAGTGGTGTTGTATCATGCTATGCATTAGCCCAGCAGCAGTGGTGTTGTATCGTGCTATGCATTAGCCCAGCAGCAGTGGTGTTGTATCGTGCTATGCATTAGCCCAGCAGCAGTGGTGTTGTATCGTGCTATGCATTAGCCCAGCAGCAGTGGTGTTGTATCGTGCTATGCATTAGCCCAGCAGCAGTGGTGTTGTATCGTGCTATGCATTAGCCCAGCGGCAGTGGTGTTGTATGCATTAGCCCAGCAGCAGTGGCGTTGTATCGTGCTATGCATTAGCCCAGCAGCAGTGGTGTTGTATCGTGCTATGCATTAGCCCAGCAGCAGTGGCGTTGTATCGTGCTATGCATTAGCCCAGCAGCAGTGGTGTTGTATCGTGCTATGCATTAGCCCAGCAGCAGTGGTGTTGTATCGTGCTATGCATTAGCCCAGCAGCAGTGGCGTTGTATCGTGCTATGCATTAGCCCAGCAGCAGTGGTGTTGTATCATGCTATGCATTAGCCCAGCAGCAGTGGCGTTGTATCGTGCTATGCATTAGCCCAGCAGCAGTGGTGTTGTATCACTATGCATTAGCCCAGCAGCAGTGGTGTTGTATCCTATGCATTAGCCCAGCAGCAGTGGTGTTGTATCGTGCTATGCATTAGCCCAGCGGCAGTGGTGTTGTATCGTGCTATGCATTAGCAGCGGCAGTGGTGTTGTATCGTGCTATGCATTAGCCCAGCAGCAGTGGCGTTGTATCGTGATATGCATTACCCAGCAGCAGTGGTGTTGTATCGTGCTATGCATTAGCCCAGCAGCAGTGATACATTAGCCCAGCAGCAGTGGATCGTGCTATGCATTAGCCCAGCAGCAGTGGCGTTGTATCGTGCTATGCATTAGCCCAGCAGCAGTGGTGTTGTATCATGCTATGCATTAGCCCAGCAGCAGTGGTGTGAATCGTGCTATGCATTAGCCCAGCGGCAGTGGCGTTGTATCATGCTATGCATTAGCCCACAGCAGTGATGTTGTATCATGCTATGCATTAGCCCAGCAGCAGTGGTGTTGTATCGTGCTATGCATTAGCCCAGCAGCAGTGGTGTTGTATCATGCTATGCATTAGCCCAGCAGCAGTGGTGTTGTATCATGCTATGCATTAGCCCAGCAGCAGTGGCGTTGTATCGTGCTCATGCATGGCACAGCAGCAGTGGTGTTGCGTGCTAGCAAGCCCAGCAGCAGTGGTGTTGTATCATGCTATGCATTAGCACACTGGCAAAATATGTAAACAGTATGATCCATCACATTCTCTTTCCTAATAGACCACCACACACAAAACCCCACAGCGCAGGTGAGGCATGACAGGCTTTCACCTTCTAATGATAATGACACAGAGGTCTCCGCTAGCTTACCAGTGATACAAACAGTGGAGAACCATAGCCTTATGTTAGACTATCTAGAGAGCTGAAGTGAACTAACTACTAGGTACTGAGTGTTCTGTAATAGATGACTGTTATTTTCTGCTAGTTTTCAGCTCTGTATCAGTTGATGTCATTATCTGTGATCTAGGATGAGTCAAGGCACCACAGAGCCAGAAAAACAACGATGAGTAAGACCTAGGGAGGAAAACAAGGATGAGTAAGACCTAGGGAGGAAAACAAGGATGAGTAAGACCTAGGGAGGAAAACAAGGATGAGTAAGACCTAGGGAGGAAAACAAGGATGAGTAAGACCTAGGGAGGAAAACAAGGATGAGTAAGACCTAGGGAGGAAAACAAGGATGAGTAAGACCTAGGGAGGAAAACAAGGATGAGTAAGACCTAGGGAGGAAAACAAGGATGAGTAAGACCTAGGGAGGAAAACAACGATGAGTAAGACCTAGGGAGGAAAACAAGGATGAGTAAGACCTAGGGAGGAAAACAAGGATGAGTAAGACCTAGGGAGGAAAACAAGGATGAGTAAGACCTAGGGAGGAAAACAACGATGAGTAAGACCTAGGGAGGAAAACAAGGATGAGTAAGACCTAGGGAGGAAAACAACGATGAGTAAGACCTAGGGAGGAAAACAAGGATGAGTCACAATGCCTTTTTGTCTTTTTGTTAATGAGACCAGCAGAATGCATTCTCGTTTGTTCACCAGCAGAGAGAGAGAGAGAGATGTGCTGCTGAGCACTAGAATATGTGTATGCTTTCAGCCCCAGAAGTCTATGTGCAGCCGTATGTGTGTCTATGAGCATGCATTTTTATGGGACTGCCTAGGGCAAATTCTACTCCACATTTCACTCTGAAGACGCTCCTTACGAACCAGCTACACCCAACCATCTGGCTGGGCGAGTGTACAAAGCACCACACCAGCGCCTCCAACCAGAATCATAGTCCATAATTTTCTGTTTGTTTCGTGACAACTCTTCATGTTGAATCGGTGAAAACAGCCGGTGATTGCCGGCACTGAGCAGGTGGTCACTATGATTCAGTTGGAGTCAGCACGCGATATGACATCCGTTTTAGCCCTTGTTAAGGGCTAGCGTACACCATGCTGGTTACAGAATCAGCTGCTTTGTCTGGACATTTCGTGTGTTCCAAATGGCATCCCATTCACCTGGTTAGAGCCCTATGGTCACTGGTAAGAAGTAGTGCACTATATAGGGAATAGAGCCCTATGGTCCCTGGTCTAAAGTAGTGCACTATATAGGGAATAGAGCCCTATGGTCCCTGGTCTAAAGTAGTGCACTGTGTGTAACTGTTTACTTGGAATGAGGGAGAGAATAAAAGGAGATACAGGGAGAGTGAAATAGGAGCCAGGTTAAAATATGGAGAAGGATAGAAGTATATATGAAAGAATGGGGTCAGTGTGAGTTTATTCATGAATTTGTACAGTATATATTACAATGAGAAAGAAAGTGTGAGAGGAGGAGGAAGATTGAAGGAATGATAGCTATATGAAGAGAGGAGAATGATAGCTATATGAAGAGAGGAGAATGATAGCTATATGAAGAGAGGGGACTGATAGCTATATGAAGAGAGGAGAATGATAGCTATATGAAGAGAGGAGAATGATAGCTATATGAAGAGAGGAGAATGATAGCTATATGAAGAGAGGAGAATGATAGCTATATGAAGAGAGGAGAATGATAGCTATATGAAGAGAGGAGAATGATAGCTATATGAAGAGAGGAGAATGATAGCTATATGAAGAGAGGAGAATGATGGCTATATGAAGAGAGGAGAATGATGGCTATATGAAGAGAGGAGAATGATAGCTATATGAAGAGAGGAGAATGATAGCTATATGAAGAGAGGAGAATGATAGCTATATGAAGAGAGGAGAATGATAGATATATGAAGAGAGGGGAATGATGGCTATATGAAGAGAGGAGAATGATAGCTGTATGAAGAGAGGAGAATGGTGGCTGTTTGAAGAGAGGAGAATGATAGCTATATGAAGAGAGGAGAATGATAGCTATATGAAGAGAGGAGAATGATAGATATATGAAGAGAGGAGAATGATGGCTATATGATGAGAGGAGAATGATAGCTATATGAAGAGAGGAGAATGATAGCTATATGAAGAGAGGAGAATGATAGCTATATGAAGAGAGGAGAATGATAGCTATATGAAGAGAGGAGAATGATAGCTATATGAAGAGAGGAGAATGATAGCTATATGAAGAGAGGAGAATGATAGCTATATGAAGAGAGGAGAATGATAGCTATATGAAGAGAGGAGAATGATAGATATATGAAGAGAGGAGAATGATAGCTATATGAAGAGAGGAGAAGGATGGCTATATGAATATAAGGGTGTTGGGAGCTAGAGAATACAGCTCTGGGTATGAATGTGGTTTAGAGGAGGGTGTTGGGAGCTAGAGAACACAGCTCTGGGTATGAATGTGGTTTAGAGGAGGGTGTTGGGAGCTAGAGAACACAGCTCTGGGTATGAATGTGGTTTAGAGAAGGGTGTTGGGAGCTAGAGAACACAGCTCTGGGTATGAATGTGGTTTAGAGAAGGGTGTTGGGAGCTAGAGAACACAGCTCTGTGTATGAATGTGGTTTAGAGAAGGGTGTTGGGAGCTAGAGAACACAGCTCTGGGTATGAATGTGGTTTAGAGGAGGGTGTTGGGAGCTAGAGAACACAGCTCTGGGTATGAATGTGGTTTAGAGGTGTGTGTGTGTGTGTGTGTGTGTGTGTGTGTGTGTGTGTGTGTGTTGGAAGTGTTGGGGCTATCTTATCTCACAGTAAAGGTGTAATATGCCATACATGTCCTAGCGTCTAACCCCAACACAAACCCTCCACTGGAATTGCATCAGTCTCTCCACAATATTTAGTGAGTAAAGTGGTGTTATTTACATGTATTGATAATGAAAAGATAAGGCCCTCAGGTGGATTTAGCCCATTTGTAGACTAATCTGTCACACACACACACACACACACACACACACACACACACACACACACACACACACACACACACACACACACACACACACACACACACACACACACACACACACACACACACACACACACACACACCCTCGCTACTCCTGTTGAGTGGGCAGGTATTTCACTTTTCATCAGTATCTCTACACAGAACCCTTTATTTCACCTGCATAGCATTTGAAGGCAGCCCCATGACAATACTGCCACCTGCAGGCAGCAGTTATTAACTGTAGGCTATAGTGGGGTCATAAGGTGGTTTATAATAATGGTGGTTTACAATACTGACTCTAGTGATATCAGACACGAAATGTTCCCTAAACTCCATAAAGTGCAATACATTTGAGCAGGGCCTATAGGGAATTGAGGACACAATCAGTGTCTGACATTCTGGAGCATTTAGAACATAGCCAAATGTACAACCGTGATTGTTTTATGATTTTGTCACATTGTCACTGTGACCTTGCATACTCAGACAGAAAATATTGATGTTTGTCTCATCCACAGGAAAAGGGATAATGGTGCTATTGGAAGAAGTGTGTGCTGATTGCATGTGTTGTTTATCCATGACTAATTTGTTGTGATCAAGGCAGAAAGGTGAACCTGTGTGGTTTAGTTGGTAGGGCACTTTGGGGTGACAGGATTTGCTTTGTGGGTTTGGATGCGAGCTGGGCTGTGAGTCGCTTTAGGTAGAAGTGTCTGCTAAATTGCATATTTTTTTTAGACGGTTACAGCCTTGGCTTGCAGGACATGCATAACAATCTACTACACCTGTCGTGACAAAATATATAGAACTATACCATCATTTGGAACTATACCATATCATAGAACTATACCATCATTTAGAACTATACCATCATTTAGAACTATACCATATCATAGAACTATACCATCATTTAGAACTATACCATCTCATAGAACTGTACCATCTTATAGAACTATACCATCTCATAGAACCATACCATCTTATAGAACTATAACATCTCATAGAACTGTACCATCTTATAGA
>NC_068444.1:8848621-8986121 GCF_023373465.1 Oncorhynchus keta
GGCGTCACTCTAAAGCGGGAAGGTGGAATAAACGAGTCAGGAGTAGGTTTTTTGATTGAACACGGTTCTCTATTGAGGGTATTTTGTCAACAAAACCATTCTAACATAATCAATGAAAAATCTTCCAAGGAAAAACACATCTTCTTCTCCAGATGAAACAAGAACACAATAGGATAATCTTTAAACTACAACAAACATAAATCACGGGTTTGTCACCATCTTCGTGGTTCTTTCAGCACAGCTTCTCTCTCTCGGTGGCCATCTTCCAGAGATAGTTTTCCCCATCTCTGCTGGTTCCATTCTCTCTTTTATAGGGGAAGGAGAGTATCTCATTAGTACCGTCAGCTGTGCTTAATTGACTCTGGTTACCTTGTCTCCCATGCTTTGTTGGGCTACTATCCATGAGCCCAGCCTGCCCTCTAGTGGTCCTTCCACATACCTTCCCCCCCAGGACCGAACCGGAGGGTCGGGCGCCAGACGCACCGTCTTGGTCGCGTCGGGACAGCGCGTCTGCATTCCCATTCCTCGATCCGGCCCTGTGGATGACATGGAAAGAGAACGGTTGTAAAGACAAAAACCATCTGGCTATTCTGTTGTTATTGTTTCTCTTACCAGCCATCCACGTGAGGGGCGCATGGTCAGTAACTAATGCAAACCTCCGACCCAGTAGGTAGTACCGGAGATAATCGAGGGCCCACTTGATGGCTAAGGCCTCTTTCTCTACGGTCGCATACCTCTGTTCCCAATCGCTGAGTTTCCTACTAATGAAGAGAATCGGCTTCTCTGCTTCACCTTCACCCTGAGCTAGTACGGCCCCGAGCCCTGTATCCGAGGCGTCGACCTGCACAATGAACTCTTGTGAGAAGTCCGGAGCCTGTAGAACGGGATCGGAACACAGGCCATCTTTTAACAATTGAAAGGCCTCTTCCGTCTCGTCTTTCCACTCTACCTGGTTTGGCAGGTTTTTCCTGATGAGGTTTGTGAGGGGGTTGGCAATGGTTGCATATCCCGGGATAAAACGGCGATAATATCCTGTTATCCCTAAGAAGGCCCGAACGTCTCGCTTGGTCCGGGGTCGAGGCCAGTCACGAATTGCCCTGGTCTTCTCTGCCTGCGGGCGTATTTTCCCATTCCCCACGGTATACCCCAGGTATTCCGCTTCGGACAGGCCCAGGCAGCATTTATTTGGATTGGCTGTCAACCCTGTGGCTTCAAACTCACGAGCACCGCCCGTAATCGCAGGAGGTGACTATCCCAGTCCTCGCTGTGGATGACCACATCGTCTATGTACGCCGCTGCATACTCTTGATGGGGCCGTAGAATGGCATCCATGAGGCGTTGGAAGGTTGCAGCAGCTCCGTGCAGTCCGAAGGGCATCCTCACATACTGGAAAAGCCCCTCTGGGGTGGCGAAGGCAGTCTTTGGGCGATCCTCCGGAGCCACCGGCACTTGCCAATATCCCTTCGTCAAATCCAGGGTAGTGATGAACTTGGCCTTTCCTAAGCGCTCCAAGAGTTCATCCACGCGGGGCATGGGGTACGCATCGAATGTAGAGATGGCATTCACGCCCCTAAAGTCGTTGCAGAGTCTCATACTACCATCGGCTTTGGGGACCAGGACTATGGGACTGGACCACTCGCTCGTCGAGGGCTCGATCACGCCCATCCTCAACATCTCCCTCACCTCTTTCTTAGCGATGACTCGGCGAGCCTCAGGAATCCTGTAAGGGCGGATATGCACTTTCTTGCCGGGTTCAGTGTGGATATGGTGGAACAGGACATCTGTTTGTCCTGGGAATGGAGAGAATATTCGACCAAAGTTCATAATCAGCTTGTCTAGCTGTCTTGACTGCTCCGGTAGGAGAGTTTGGCCACGGCGCACCTGTGGTAGAGCCTCTTTTTTTTTCTTTGCCCTCCAGGGCCATCAAAGCCACCTCCTCCTCTCGTCCATGGTACGTCTTCAGCAGGTTTATGTGATAGAGTTGGACCTTCTTCCTCCTGTCAGGTTGCTTGATGAGGTAATTGACCGGTGAGACCCTTTTCATTACCTCGTAGGGCCCCCTCCACTGCGCCAGCAAGCGATGTTCGGCCGTGGGCACAAGCACCATCACTTTCTCTCCCACGGTGAACTCACGGGGGTCGCAGATTTATCATAGGCCCGGCCTTGGGTCCTTTGGGCCTTCTCCATATGCTCCTTGACTATGGGCCACACTGCTGACAGGCGGTCTCTCATCAGGGTAACGTGTTCTATTGTAGATCGAAAGGGGCATGGTTGGGTCTCCCAGGTCTCCTTGGCTAAGTCGAGGATTCCTCGACAGGGTCTGCCATAGAGCAATTCAAACGGAGAGAATCCAGTGGATGCCTGGGGTACTTCTCGCAGGGCAAACATTAAGTGTGGGAGAAGCATGTCCCAGTTTTTCCCGTCTCGGGACACCACTCTTCTCAACATGCTTTTAATTGTTTTGTTCAAGCGTTCACACAACCCATCTGTTTGAGGGTGGAATATGCTTGTACGTATCTGTTGAACCTGATATAACCGACACAAGTCCTTCATCAACCGGGACATGAACGGGGTTCCTTGATCGGTTAAGATAGTCTTGGGAAGGCCCACACGAGAGAACATCAGGAATAACTCCTTGGCAATTCCCTTTGACGACATGTTACGTAGGGGTATGGCCTCCGGGAACTTGGTAGCATAATCTATAACCACTAGGATGTACTCGTGTCCTCTGGCGGATTTTGGGAGGGGTCCTACGAGGTCCATAGCTATGCGTTCAAAGGGAGTCTCTATGATGGGGAGAGGAATCAAAGGGTTACGTAGGTGTGGCCGTGGGGCTGTACGTTGACATTGATCACACGTCTTACAATACCTGGCCACATCTCGGGTGACACGGGGCCAATAGAATCTCTGCATGATTCTGTCAATCGTCTTGTCTCGTGCCAGGTGTCCTCCTAGGACGTGGGAATGGGCTAACTGTAGAACTGTATCCCTGTATGGTCTAGGCACCATTAGTAATTCCTGGTTTTCCCCCCTTCGTCGTACGACCCAGTATAAGAGACCCCGCCTGATTGCATAGTAAGGAAGAGGGGGCTCACCTGATCCGTCGACGTTCCTTCCGTCGATCACCTTCACCTTCCTCATGGCCTCCCTTAGGTCTGGGTCTCTATGCTGCGAGGTGCCGAACTGTCCCTTTAATTCCTGGGGCAGGTCAACCTCAGTAGAGGGATGTGGAGGTTGTTCCACATCCCCATCAGGGGAGACCGAGGAGAATCCCTTCCAGGTTCCCTCCTCGGATGGAGCTTCAAATATATCCCTTAGTGCCTGGTTGCTCCTTCCTTCCTGCGTTGTGTATAACCCTTCACAGGTGTCTTCATCGGTGGTTTCCTGGAATATCTGTCGTAAACGTTGGGTCGCTATTTCTTCCTCTGCTGTAGAGGACGAGGACGCGGCTACGTCTCCTTGTAGTACTACTACCTCGGGCTTGGAGATTCTCTTCTTTCCTGTCCCCCTTCTTCCCGTGCATAACGTCATCTGCCGAAGCTCCTTATATAGGGGACAGTCTCTCCCGATCAATAATGGCACCTTCAGCTGGGGCACTTTCCCTGCCCTGACTGTACACCTTCCTTTTGGAGTGAGAATAGGCAGATTCACAGTGGGGTAATAGTGGGTGTCTCCATGGATACAGGATACGGCTACTTTGTCTGGTAGCAGTGTGGCGGAGGTCACCATCCGCTCCTCTACTAACGTAACCATACTTCCCGAGTCGAGAATAGCTACCACATCTTGTCCTTCAACTCGCACCGGAATCTCTGAGGCTGGGGCTATCCTGCCCAACAGTGTTGATCCTGCCCCCTCAAAACGGGATGTGTGGGGGTAGGCAGTGACGACTCCGTGACCATGGGCTCATCCTTGCTAGGACATTGTGGGGCATAATGGTTGGGAGACTGACACTTATAACACCGACCCGGCTGTGTGGTGGCTGACTTCTCCCACCTCCGGGGGCTTGGACGTTTCGGTGGCGGGCGCGCCTGGGTGAGTCGTGGTACGGGATTGGAAGACTCCTTCCGTTCCTCCTTGTCACTTTTTAACAACTCCCCTGTAGACCGATATGTTTCCACCGCCTGGGCTATGTCGTCGGCTGACAACGGGTTGGCTTGCCCCACAACCCTTTTTAAGTCACTGGGTAATTCTCTCAATATCTTGTCCACTACGAGAGTCTCTATCACATGTCCTACTCCCTTTCCAGGCTCTAGCCACTGTTTCGTCAGTCGTATTAAGGCGAAGATCTGGGCACGGACGGGTTGATCAGCTGTATAGGTCCATTGATGGAACTTTACAGCCCTATCTCTGGCAGTCAGCTGGTACCGGGACAGGATCTCGGTTTTTAGTCGCCCATAGTCCGCAGCTTCGCGGGAATCCAGGTCAAAATAGGCTTCCTGAGCCACCCCGGTCAAAAGAGGAGCTAATGCGCTAGCCCATTCTGTGGGCGGCCACTCTTCCAAGGTGGCCGTCCTTTCGAAGGTCATGAGAAAGGCCTCAATATCATCCTCCTTGGAGAGACGAGGTAAGATGGCGTGAGCAGCCGCTCTTGGCCTAACTGTAGGTTCTTCTCGTCGATTCAGCTGTTGTTGCAGGAGTTCTATGGTTGTCTGCTGTGCCGTGATCAATTGTTGTAGTAGGGCGTTATCCATCGTTCTTGAATGGTTCCTCCGGGTCTTCTGGAAGGATATTAATTTACTCACTTATCCTTGTGTCACTCGTCCACCTAATGCCCGCATCCTCCACCAATGTGAGCGTACCAAGTAATTAGGCGTCACTCTAAAGCGGGAAGGTGGGATAAACGAGTCAGGAGTAGTTTTTTTTTTTGATTGAACACGGTTCTCTATTGAGGGTATTTTGTCAACAAAACCATTCTAACATAATCAATGAAAAATCTTCCAAGGAAAAACACACATCTTCTTCTCCAGATGAGACAAGAACACAATAGGATAATCTTTAAACTACAACAAACATAAATCACGGGTTTGTCACCATCTTCGTGGTTCTTTCAGCACAGCTTCTCTCTCTCGGTGGCCATCTTCCAGAGATAGTTTTCCCCATCTCTGCTGGTTCCATTCTCTCTTTTATAGGGGAAGGAGAGTATCTCATTAGTACCGTCAGCTGTGCTTAATTGACTCTGGTTACCTTGTCTCCCATGCTTTGTTGGGCTACTATCCATGAGCCCAGCCTGCCCTCTAGTGGTCCTTCCACATACCTTCCCCCAGGACCGAACCGGAGGGTCGGGCGCCAGACGCACCGTCTTGGTCGCGTCGGGACAGCGCGTCTGCATTCCCATTCCTCGATCCGGCCCTGTGGATGACATGGAAAGAGAACGGTTGTAAAGACAAAAACCATCTGGCTATTCTGTTGTTATTGTTTCTCTTACCAGCCATCCACGTGAGGGGCGCATGGTCAGTAACTAATGCAAACCTCCGACCCAGTAGGTAGTACCGGAGATAATCGAGGGCCCACTTGATGGCTAAGGCCTCTTTCTCTACGGTCGCATACCTCTGTTCCCAATCGCTGAGTTTCCTACTAATGAAGAGAATCGGCTTCTCTGCTTCACCTTCACCCTGAGCTAGTACGGCCCCGAGCCCTGTATCCGAGGCGTCGACCTGCACAATGAACTCTTGTGAGAAGTCCGGAGCCTGTAGAACGGGATCGGAACACAGGCCATCTTTTAACAATTGAAAGGCCTCTTCCGTCTCGTCTTTCCACTCTACCTGGTTTGGCAGGTTTTTCCTGATGAGGTTTGTGAGGGGGTTGGCAATGGTTGCATATCCCGGGATAAAACGGCGATAATATCCTGTTATCCCTAAGAAGGCCCGAACGTCTCGCTTGGTCCGGGGTCGAGGCCAGTCACGAATTGCCCTGGTCTTCTCTGCCTGCGGGCGTATTTTCCCATTCCCCACGGTATACCCCAGGTATTCCGCTTCGGACAGGCCCAGACAGCATTTATTTGGATTGGCTGTCAACCCTGTGGCTTCCAAACTCACGAGCACCGCCCGTAATCGCAGGAGGTGACTATCCCAGTCCTCGCTGTGAATGACCACATCGTCTATGTACGCCGCTGCATACTCTTGATGGGGCCGTAGAATGGCATCCATGAGGCGTTGGAAGGTTGCAGCAGCTCCGTGCAGTCCAAAGGGCATCCTCACATACTGGAAAAGCCCCTCTGGGGTGGCGAAGGCAGTCTTTGGGCGATCCTCCGGAGCCAATATCCCTTCGTCAAATCCAGGGTAGTGATGAACTTGGCCTTTCCTAAGCGCTCCAAGAGTTCATCCACGCGGGGCATGGGGTACGCATCGAATGTAGAGATTGCATTCACGCCCCTAAAGTCGTTGCAGAGTCTCATACTACCATCGGTTTTGGGGACCAGGATTATGGGACTGGACCACTCGCTCGTCGAGGGCTCGATCACGCCCATCCTCAACATCTCCCTCACCTCTTTCTTAGCGATGACTCGGCGAGCCTCAGGAATCCTGTAAGGGCGGATATGCACTTTCTTGCCGGGTTCAGTGTGGATATGGTGGAACAGGACATCTGTTTGTCCTGGGAATGGAGAGAATATTCAACCAAAGTTCATAATCAGCTTGTCTAGCTGTCTTGACTGCTCCGGTAGGAGAGTTTGGCCACGGCGCACCTGTGGTAGAGCCTCTTTTTTTTCTTTGCCCTCCAGGGCCATCAAAGCCACCTCCTCCTCTCGTCCATGGTACGTCTTCAGCAGGTTTATGTGATAGAGTTGGACCGTCTTCCTCCTGTCAGGTTGCTTGATGAGGTAATTGACCGGTGAGACCCTTTTCATTACCTCGTAGGGCCCCCTCCACTGCGCCAGCAAGCGATGTTCGGCCGTGGGCACAAGCACCATCACTTTCTCTCCCACGGTGAACTCACGGGGGTCGCAGATTTATCATAGGCCCGGCCTTGGGTCCTTTGGGCCTTCTCCATATGCTCCTTGACTATGGGCCACACTGCTGACAGGCGGTCTCTCATCAGGGTAACGTGTTCTATTGTAGATCGAAAGGGACATGGTTGGGTCTCCCAGGTCTCCTTGGCTAAGTCGAGGATTCCTCGACAGGGTCTGCCATAGAGCAATTCAAACGGAGAGAATCCTGTGGATGCCTGGGGTACTTCTCGCAGGGCAAACATTAAGTGTGGGAGAAGCATGTCCCAGTTTTTCCCGTCTCGGGACACCACTCTTCTCAACATGCTTTTAATTGTTTTGTTCAAGCGTTCACACAACCCATCTGTTTGAGGGTGGAATATACTTGTACGTATCTGTTGAACCTGATATAACCGACACAAGTCCTTAATCAACCGGGACATGAACGGGGTTCCTTGATCGGTTAAGATAGTCTTGGGAAGGCCCACACGAGAGAACATCAGGAATAACTCCTTGGCAATTCCCTTTGACGACATGTTACGTAGGGGTATGGCCTCCGGGAACTTGGTAGCATAATCTATAACCACTAGGATGTACTCGTGTCCTCTGGCGGATTTTGGGAGGGGTCCTACGAGGTCCATAGCTATGCGTTCAAAGGGAGTCTCTATGATGGGGAGAGGAATCAAAGGGTTACGTAGGTGTGGCCGTGGGGCTGTACGTTGACATTGATCACACGTCTTACAATACCTGGCCACATCTCGGTGACACGGGGCCAATAGAATCTCTGCATGATTCTGTCAATCGTCTTGTCTCGTGCCAGGTGTCCTCCTAGGACGTGGGAATGGGCTAACTGTAGAACTGTATCCCTGTATGGTCTAGGCACCATTAGTAATTCCTGGTTTTCCCCCTTCGTCGTACGACCCAGTATAAGAGACCCCGCCTGATTGCATAGTAAGGAAGAGGGGGCTCACCTGATCCGTCGACGTTCCTTCCGTCGATCACCTTCACCTTCCTCATGGCCTCCCCTTAGGTCTGGGTCTCTATGCTGCGAGGTGCCGAACTGTCCCTTTAATTCCTGGGGCAGGTCAACCTCAGTAGAGGGATGTGGAGGTTGTTCCACATCCCCATCAGGGAGACCGAGGAGAATCCCTTCCAGGTTCCCTCCTCGGATGGAGCTTCAAATATATCCCTTAGTGCCTGGTTGCTCCTTCCTTCCTGCGTTGTGTATAACCCTTCACAGGTGTCTTCATCGGTGGTTTCCTGGAATATCTGTCGTAAACTTTGGGTCGCTATTTCTTCCTCTGCTGTAGAGGACGAGGACGCGCTACGTCTCCTTGTAGTACTACTACCTCGGGCTTGGAGATTCTCTTTTCCTGTCCCCCTTCTTCCCGTGCATAACGTCATCTGCCGAAGCTCCTTATATAGGGACAGTCTCTCCCGATCAAGAATGGCACCTTCAGCTGGGGCACTTTCCCTGCCCTGACTGTACACCTTCCTTTTGGAGTGAGAATAGGCAGATTCACAGTGGGGTAATAGTGGGTGTCTCCATGGATACAGGATACGGCTACTTTGTCTGGTAGCAGTGTGGCGGAGGTCACCATCCGCTCCTCTACTAACGTAACTATACTTCCCGAGTCGAGAATAGCTACCACATCTTGTCCTTCAACTCGCACCGGAATCTCTGAGGCTGGGGCTATCCTGCCCCCTCAAAACGGGATGTGTGGGGGTAGGCAGTGACGACTCCGTGACCATGGGCTCATCCTTGCTAGGACATTGTGGGGCATAATGGTTGGGAGACTGACACTTATAACACCGACCCGGCTGTGTGGTGGCTGACTTCTCCCACCTCCGGGGGGGGCTTGGACGTATCGGTGGCGGGCGCGCCTGGGTGAGTCGTGGTACGGGATTGGAAGACTCCTTCCGTTCCTCCTTGTCACTTTTTAACAACTCCCCTGTAGACCGATATGTTTCCACCGCCTGGGCTATGTCGTCGGCTGACAACGGGTTGGCTTGCCCCACAACCCTTTTTAAGTCACTGGGTAATTCTCTCAATATCTTGTCCACTACGAGAGTCTCTATCACATGTCCTACTCCCTTTCCAGGCTCTAGCCACTGTTTCGTCAGTCGTATTAAGGCGAAGATCTGGGCACGGACGGGTTGATCAGCTGTATAGGTCCATTGATGGAACTTTACAGCCCTATCTCTGGCAGTCAGCTGGTACCGGGACAGGATCTCGGTTTTTAGTCGCCCATAGTCCGCAGCTTCGCGGGAATCCAGGTCAAAATAGGCTTCCTGAGCCACCCCGGTCAAAAGAGGAGCTAATGCGCTAGCCCATTCTGTGGGCGGCCACTCTTCCAAGGTGGCCGTCCTTTCGAAGGTCATGAGAAAGGCCTCAATATCATCCTCCTTGGAGAGACGAGGTAAGATGGCGTGAGCAGCCGCTCTTGGCCTAACTGTAGGTTCTTCTCGTCGATTCAGCTGTTGTTGCAGGAGTTCTATGGTTGTCTGCTGTGCCGTGATCAATTGTTGTAGTAGGGCGTTATCCATCGTTCTTGAATGGTTCCTCCGGGTCTTCTGGAAGGATATTAATTTACTCACTTATCCTTGTGTCACTCGTCCACCTAATGCCCGCATCCTCCACCAATGTGAGCGTACCAAGTAATTAGGCGTCACTCTAAAGCGGGAAGGTGGGATAAACGAGTCAGGAGTAGTTTTTTTTTTGATTGAACACGGTTCTCTATTGAGGGTATTTTGTCAACAAAACCATTCTAACATAATCAATGAAAAATCTTCCAAGGAAAAACACACATCTTCTTCTCCAGATGAGACAAGAACACAATAGGATAATCTTTAAACTACAACAAACATAAATCACGGGTTTGTCACCATCTTCGTGGTTCTTTCAGCACAGCTTCTCTCTCTCGGTGGCCATCTTCCAGAGATAGTTTTCCCCATCTCTGCTGGTTCCATTCTCTCTTTTATAGGGGAAGGAGAGTATCTCATTAGTACCGTCAGCTGTGCTTAATTGACTCTGGTTACCTTGTCTCCCATGCTTTGTTGGGCTACTATCCATGAGCCCAGCCTGCCCTCTAGTGGTCCTTCCACATACCTTCCCCCCCAGGACCGAACCGGAGGGTCGGGCGCCAGACGCACCGTCTTGGTCGCGTCGGTACAGCGCGTCTGCATTCCCATTCCTCGATCCGGCCCTGTGGATGACATGGAAAGAGAACGGTTGTAAAGACAAAAACCATCTGGCTATTCTGTTGTTATTGTTTCTCTTACCAGCCATCCACGTGAGGGGCGCATGGTCAGTAACTAATGCAAACCTCCGACCCAGTAGGTAGTACCGGAGATAATCGAGGGCCCACTTGATGGCTAAGGCCTCTTTCTCTACGGTCGCATACCTCTGTTCCCAATCGCTGAGTTTCCTACTAATGAAGAGAATCGGCTTCTCTGCTTCACCTTCACCCTGAGCTAGTACGGCCCCGAGCCCTGTATCCGAGGCGTCGACCTGCACAATGAACTCTTGTGAGAAGTCCGGAGCCTGTAGAACGGGATCGGAACACAGGCCATCTTTTAACAATTGAAAGGCCTCTTCCGTCTCGTCTTTCCACTCTACCTGGTTTGGCAGGTTTTTCCTGATGAGGTTTGTGAGGGGTTGGCAATGGTTGCATATCCCGGGATAAAACGGCGATAATATCCTGTTATCCCTAAGAAGGCCCGAACGTCTCGCTTGGTCCGGGTCGAGGCCAGTCACGAATTGCCCTGGTCTTCTCTGCCTGCGGGCGTATTTTCCCATTCCCACGGTATACCCCAGGTATTCCGCTTCGGACAGGCCCAGACAGCATTTATTTGGATTGGCTGTCAACCCTGTGGCTTCCAAACTCACGAGCACCGCCCGTAATCGCAGGAGGTGACTATCCCAGTCCTCGCTGTGAATGACCACATCGTCTATGTACGCCGCTGCATACTCTTGATGGGGCCGTAGAATGGCATCCATGAGGCGTTGGAAGGTTGCAGCAGCTCCGTGCAGTCCAAAGGGCATCCTCACATACTGGAAAAGCCCCTCTGGGGTGGCGAAGGCAGTCTTTGGGCGATCCTCCGGAGCCAATATCCCTTCGTCAAATCCAGGGTAGTGATGAACTTGGCCTTTCCTAAGCGCTCCAAGAGTTCATCCACGCGGGGCATGGGGTACGCATCGAATGTAGAGATTGCATTCACGCCCTAAAGTCGTTGCAGAGTCTCATACTACCATCGGTTTTGGGGACCAGGATTATGGGACTGGACCACTCGCTCGTCGAGGGCTCGATCACGCCCATCCTCAACATCTCCCTCACCTCTTTCTTAGCGATGACTCGGCGAGCCTCAGGAATCCTGTAAGGGCGGATATGCACTTTCTTGCCGGGTTCAGTGTGGATATGGTGGAACAGGACATCTGTTTGTCCTGGGAATGGAGAGAATATTCAACCAAAGTTCATAATCAGCTTGTCTAGCTGTCTTGACTGCTCCGGTAGGAGAGTTTGGCCACGGCGCACCTGTGGTAGAGCCTCTTTTTTTCTTTGCCCTCCAGGGCCATCAAAACCACCTCCTCCTCTCGTCCATGGTACGTCTTCAGCAGGTTTATGTGATAGAGTTGGACCGTCTTCCTCCTGTCAGGTTGCTTGATGAGGTAATTGACCGGTGAGACCCTTTTCATTACCTCGTAGGGCCCCCTCCACTGCGCCAGCAAGCGATGTTCGGCCGTGGGCACAAGCACCATCACTTTCTCTCCCACGGTGAACTCACGGGGGGTCGCAGATTTATCATAGGCCCGGCCTTGGGTCCTTTGGGCCTTCTCCATATGCTCCTTGACTATGGGCCACACTGCTGACAGGCGGTCTCTCATCAGGGTAACGTGTTCTATTGTAGATCGAAAGGGACATGGTTGGGTCTCCCAGGTCTCCTTGGCTAAGTCGAGGATTCCTCGACAGGGTCTGCCATAGAGCAATTCAAACGGAGAGAATCCTGTGGATGCCTGGGGTACTTCTCGCAGGGCAAACATTAAGTGTGGGAGAAGCATGTCCCAGTTTTTCCCGTCTCGGGACACCACTCTTCTCAACATGCTTTTAATTGTTTTGTTCAAGCGTTCACACAACCCATCTGTTTGAGGGTGGAATATACTTGTACGTATCTGTTGAACCTGATATAACCGACACAAGTCCTTAATCAACCGGGACATGAACGGGGTTCCTTGATCGGTTAAGATAGTCTTGGGAAGGCCCACACGAGAGAACATCAGGAATAACTCCTTGGCAATTCCCTTTGACGACATGTTACGTAGGGGTATGGCCTCCGGGAACTTGGTAGCATAATCTATAACCACTAGGATGTACTCGTGTCCTCTGGCGGATTTTGGGAGGGGTCCTACGAGGTCCATAGCTATGCTCAAAGGAGTCTCTATGATGGGGAGAGGAATCAAAGGGTTACGTAGGTGTGGCCGTGGGGCTGTACGTTGACATTGATCACACGTCTTACAATACCTGGCCACATCTCGGGTGACACGGGGCCAATAGAATCTCTGCATGATTCTGTCAATCGTCTTGTCTCGTGCCAGGTGTCCTCCTAGGACGTGGGAATGGGCTAACTGTAGAACTGTATCCCTGTATGGTCTAGGCACCATTAGTAATTCCTGGTTTTCCCCCCTTCGTCGTACGACCCAGTATAAGAGACCCCGCCTGATTGCATAGTAAGGAAGAGGGGGCTCACCTGATCCGTCGACGTTCCTTCCGTCGATCACCTTCACCTTCCTCATGGCCTCCCTTAGGTCTGGGTCTCTATGCTGCGAGGTGCCGAACTGTCCCTTTAATTCCTGGGGCAGGTCAACCTCAGTAGAGGGATGTGGAGGTTGTTCCACATCCCCATCAGGGGAGACCGAGGAGAATCCCTTCCAGGTTCCCTCCTCGGATGGAGCTTCAAATATATCCCTTAGTGCCTGGTTGCTCCTTCCTTCCTGCGTTGTGTATAACCCTTCACAGGTGTCTTCATCGGTGGTTTCCTGGAATATCTGTCGTAAACTTTGGGTCGCTATTTCTTCCTCTGCTGTAGAGGACGAGGACGCGGCTACGTCTCCTTGTAGTACTACTACCTCGGGCTTGGAGATTCTCTTCTTTCCTGTCCCCCTTCTTCCCGTGCATAACGTCATCTGCCGAAGCTCCTTATATAGGGGACAGTCTCTCCCGATCAAGAATGGCACCTTCAGCTGGGGCACTTTCCCTGCCCTGACTGTACACCTTCCTTTTGGAGTGAGAATAGGCAGATTCACAGTGGGGTAATAGTGGGTGTCTCCATGGATACAGGATACGGCTACTTTGTCTGGTAGCAGTGTGGCGGAGGTCACCATCCGCTCCTCTACTAACGTAACTATACTTCCCGAGTCGAGAATAGCTACCACATCTTGTCCTTCAACTCGCACCGGAATCTCTGAGGCTGGGGCTATCCTGCCCCCTCAAAACGGGATGTGGGGGGGTAGGCAGTGACGACTCCGTGACCATGGGCTCATCCTTGCTAGGACATTGTGGGGCATAATGGTTGGGAGACTGACACTTATAACACCGACCCGGCTGTGTGGTGGCTGACTTCTCCCACCTCCGGGGGGCTTGGGCGTATCGGTGGCGGGCGCGCCTGGGTGAGTCGTGGTACGGGATTGGAAGACTCCTTCCGTTCCTCCTTGTCACTTTTAACAACTCCCCTGTAGACCGATATGTTTCCACCGCCTGGGCTATGTCGTCGGCTGACAATGGGTTGGCTTGCCCCACAACCCTTTTAAGTCACTGGGTAATTCTCTCAATATCTTGTCCACTACGAGAGTCTCTATCACATGTCCTACTCCCTTTCCAGGCTCTAGCCACTGTTTCGTCAGTCGTATTAAGGCGAAGATCTGGGCACGGACGGGTTGATCAGCTGTATAGGTCCATTGATGGAACTTTACAGCCCTATCTCTGGCAGTCAGCTGGTACCGGGACAGGATCTCGGTTTTTAGTCGCCCATAGTCCGCAGCTTCGCGGGAATCCAGGTCAAAATAGGCTTCCTGAGCCACCCCGGTCAAAAGAGGAGCTAATGCGCTAGCCCATTCTGTGGGGCGGCCACTCTTCCAAGGTGGCCGTCCTTTCGAAGGTCATGAGAAAGGCCTCAATATCATCCTCCTTGGAGAGACGAGGTAAGATGGCGTGAGCAGCCGCTCTTGGCCTAACTGTAGGTTCTTCTCGTCGATTCAGCTGTTGTTGCAGGAGTTCTATGGTTGTCTGCTGTGCCGTGATCAATTGTTGTAGTAGGGCGTTATCCATCGTTCTTGAATGGTTCCTCCGGGTCTTCTGGAAGGATATTAATTTACTCACTTATCCTTGTGTCACTGGTCCACCTAATGCCCGCATCCTCCACCAATGTGAGCGTACCAAGTAATTAGGCGTCACTCTAAAGCGGGAAGGTGGGATAAACGAGTCAGGAGTAGTTTTTTTTGATTGAACACGGTTCTCTATTGAGGGTATTTTGTCAACAAAACCATTCTAACATAATCAATGAAAAATCTTCCAAGGAAAAACACACATCTTCTTCTCCAGATGAGACAAGAACACAATAGGATAATCTTTAAACTACAACAAACATAAATCACGGGTTTGTCACCATCTTCGTGGTTCTTTCAGCACAGCTTCTCTCTCTCGGTGGCCATCTTCCAGAGATAGTTTTCCCCATCTCTGCTGGTTCCATTCTCTCTTTTATAGGGGAAGGAGAGTATCTCATTAGTACCGTCAGCTGTGCTTAATTGACTCTGGTTACCTTGTCTCCCATGCTTTGTTGGGCTACTATCCATGAGCCCAGCCTGCCCTCTAGTGGTCCTTCCACATACCTTCCCCCCCAGGACCGAACCGGAGGGTCGGGCGCCAGACGCACCGTCTTGGTCGCGTCGGTACAGCGCGTCTGCATTCCCATTCCTCGATCCGGCCCTGTGGATGACATGGAAAGAGAACGGTTGTAAAGACAAAAACCATCTGGCTATTCTGTTGTTATTGTTTCTCTTACCAGCCATCCACGTGAGGGGCGCATGGTCAGTAACTAATGCAAACCTCCGACCCAGTAGGTAGTACCGGAGATAATCGAGGGCCCACTTGATGGCTAAGGCCTCTTTCTCTACGGTCGCATACCTCTGTTCCCAATCGCTGAGTTTCCTACTAATGAAGAGAATCGGCTTCTCTGCTTCACCTTCACCCTGAGCTAGTACGGCCCCGAGCCCTGTATCCGAGGCGTCGACCTGCACAATGAACTCTTGTGAGAAGTCCGGAGCCTGTAGAACGGGATCGGAACACAGGCCATCTTTTAACAATTGAAAGGCCTCTTCCGTCTCGTCTTTCCACTCTACCTGGTTTGGCAGGTTTTTCCTGATGAGGTTTGTGAGGGGTTGGCAATGGTTGCATATCCCGGGATAAAACGGCGATAATATCCTGTTATCCCTAAGAAGGCCCGAACGTCTCGCTTGGTCCGGGGTCGAGGCCAGTCACAGGTTGCCCTGGTCTTCTCTGCCTGCGGGCGTATTTTCCCATTCCCCACGGTATACCCCAGGTATTCCGCTTCGGACAGGCCCAGACAGCATTTATTTGGATTGGCTGTCAACCCTGTGGCTTCCAAACTCACGAGCACCGCCCGTAATCGCAGGAGGTGACTATCCCAGTCCTCGCTGTGAATGACCACATCGTCTATGTACGCCGCTGCATACTCTTGATGGGGCCGTAGAATGGCATCCATGAGGCGTTGAAGGTTGCAGCAGCTCCGTGCAGTCAAAGGGCATCCTCACATACTGGAAAAGCCCCTCTGGGGTGGCGAAGGCAGTCTTTGGGCGATCCTCCGGAGCCAATATCCCTTCGTCAAATCCAGGGTAGTGATGAACTTGGCCTTTCCTAAGCGCTCCAAGAGTTCATCCACGCGGGGCATGGGTACGCATCGAATGTAGAGATTGCATTCACGCCCCTAAAGTCGTTGCAGAGTCTCATACTACCATCGGTTTTGGGGACCAGGATTATGGGACTGGACCACTCGCTCGTCGAGGCTCGATCACGCCCATCCTCAACATCTCCCTCACCTCTTTCTTAGCGATGACTCGGCGAGCCTCAGGAATCCTGTAAGGGCGGATATGCACTTTCTTGCCGGGTTCAGTGTGGATATGGTGGAACAGGACATCTGTTTGTCCTGGGAATGGAGAGAATATTCAACCAAAGTTCATAATCAGCTTGTCTAGCTGTCTTGACTGCTCCGGTAGGAGAGTTTGGCCACGGCGCACCTGTGGTAGAGCCTCTTTTTTTCTTTGCCCTCCAGGGCCATCAAAACCACCTCCTCCTCTCGTCCATGGTACGTCTTCAGCAGGTTTATGTGATAGAGTTGGACCGTCTTCCTCCTGTCAGGTTGCTTGATGAGGTAATTGACCGGTGAGACCCTTTTCATTACCTCGTAGGGCCCCCTCCACTGCGCCAGCAAGCGATGTTCGGCCGTGGGCACAAGCACCATCACTTTCTCTCCCACGGTGAACTCACGGGGGGTCGCAGATTTATCATAGGCCCGGCCTTGGGTCCTTTGGGCCTTCTCCATATGCTCCTTGACTATGGGCCACACTGCTGACAGGCGGTCTCTCATCAGGGTAACGTGTTCTATTGTAGATCGAAAGGGACATGGTTGGGTCTCCCAGGTCTCCTTGGCTAAGTCGAGGATTCCTCGACAGGGTCTGCCATAGAGCAATTCAAACGGAGAGAATCCTGTGGATGCCTGAGGTACTTCTCGCAGGGCAAACATTAAGTGTGGGAGAAGCATGTCCCAGTTTTTCCCGTCTCGGGACACCACTCTTCTCAACATGCTTTTAATTGTTTTGTTCAAGCGTTCACACAACCCATCTGTTTGAGGGTGGAATATACTTGTACGTATCTGTTGAACCTGATATAACCGACACAAGTCCTTAATCAACCGGGACATGAACGGGGTTCCTTGATCGGTTAAGATAGTCTTGGGAAGGCCCACACGAGAGAACATCAGGAATAACTCCTTGGCAATTCCCTTTGACGACATGTTACGTAGGGGTATGGCCTCCGGGAACTTGGTAGCATAATCTATAACCACTAGGATGTACTCGTGTCCTCTGGCGGATTTTGGGAGGGGTCCTACGAGGTCCATAGCTATGCGTTCAAGGGAGTCTCTATGATGGGGAGAGGAATCAAGGGTTACGTAGGTGTGGCCGTGGGGCTGTACGTTGACATTGATCACACGTCTTACAATACCTGGCCACATCTCGGGTGACACGGGGCCAATAGAATCTCTGCATGATTCTGTCAATCGTCTTGTCTCGTGCCAGGTGTCCTCCTAGGACGTGGGAATGGGCTAACTGTAGAACTGTATCCCTGTATGGTCTAGGCACCATTAGTAATTCCTGGTTTCCCCCCCTTCGTAAATGCGACCCAGTATAAGAGACCCCGCCTGATTGCATAGTAAGGAAGAGGGGCTCACCTGATCCGTCGACGTTCCTTCCGTCGATCACCTTCACCTTCCTCATGGCCTCCCTTAGGTCTGGGTCTCTATGCTGCGAGGTGCCGAACTGTCCCTTTAATTCCTGGGGCAGGTCAACCTCAGTAGAGGGATGTGGAGGTTGTTCCACATCCCCATCAGGGAGACCGAGGAGAATCCTTCAGGTTCCCTCCTCGGATGGAGCTTCAAATATATCCCTTAGTGCCTGGTTGCTCCTTCCTTCCTGCGTTGTGTATAACCCTTCACAGGTGTCTTCATCGGTGGTTTCCTGGAATATCTGTCGTAAACTTTGGGTCGCTATTTCTTCCTCTGCTGTAGAGGACGAGGACGCGGCTACGTCTCCTTGTAGTACTACTACCTCGGGCTTGGAGATTCTCTTCTTTCCTGTCCCCCTTCTTCCCGTGCATAACGTCATCTGCCGAAGCTCCTTATATAGGGGACAGTCTCTCCCGATCAAGAATGGCACCTTTAGCTGGGGCACTTTCCCTGCCCTGACTGTACACCTTCCTTTTGGAGTGAGAATAGGCAGATTCACAGTGGGGTAATAGTGGGTGTCTCCATGGATACAGGATACGGCTACTTTGTCTGGTAGCAGTGTGGCGGAGGTCACCATCCGCTCCTCTACTAACGTAACTATACTTCCCGAGTCGAGAATAGCTACCACATCTTGTCCTTCAACTCGCACCGGAATCTCTGAGGCTGGGGCTATCCTGCCCTCAAAACGGGATGTGTGGGGGTAGGCAGTGACGACTCCGTGACCATGGGCTCATCCTTGCTAGGACATTGTGGGGCATAATGGTTGGGAGACTGACACTTATAACACCGACCCGGCTGTGTGGTGGCTGACTTCTCCCACCTCCGGGGGGCTTGGACGTATCGGTGGCGGGCGCGCCTGGGTGAGTCGTGGTACGGGATTGGAAGACTCCTTCCGTTCCTCCTTGTCACTTTTTAACAACTCCCCTGTAGACCGATATGTTTCCACCGCCTGGGCTATGTCAAGTCGGCTGACAATGGGTTGGCTTGCCCCACAACCCTTTTAAGTCACTGGGTAATTCTCTCAATATCTTGTCCACTACGAGAGTCTCTATCACATGTCCTACTCCTTTCCAGGCTCTAGCCACTGTTTCGTCAGTCGTATTAAAGGCGAAGATCTGGGCACGGACGGGTTGATCAGCTGTATAGGTCCATTGATGGAACTTTACAGCCCTATCTCTGGCAGTCAGCTGGTACCGGGACAGGATCTCGGTTTTTAGTCGCCCATAGTCCGCAGCTTCGCGGGAATCCAGGTCAAAATAGGCTTCCTGAGCCACCCCGGTCAAAAGAGGAGCTAATGCGCTAGCCCATTCTGTGGGCGGCCACTCTTCAAGGTGGCCGTCCTTTCGAAGGTCATGAGAAGGCCTCAATATCATCCTCCTTGGAGAGACGAGGTAAGATGGCGTGAGCAGCCGCTCTTGGCCTAACTGTAGGTTCTTCTCGTCGATTCAGCTGTTGTTGCAGGAGTTCTATGGTTGTCTGCTGTGCCGTGATCAATTGTTGTAGTAGGGCGTTATCCATCGTTCTTGAATGGTTCCTCCGGGTCTTCTGGAAGGATATTAATTTACTCACTTATCCTTGTGTCACTCGTCCACCTAATGCCCGCATCTCATGGAACTATAATATCTCATAGAACTATACCATCATTTAGAACTATACCATCTCATAGAACTATACCATCATTTAGAACTATACCATCTCATAGAACTATACCATCTCATGGAACTATACCATCTCATAGAACTATACCATCTCATGGAACTATACCATCTCATGGAACTATACCATCTCATGGAACTATACCATCTCATGGAACTATACCATCTCATGGAACTATACCATCTCATAGAACTATACCATCTCATAGAACTATACCATCTCATGGAACTATACCATCTCATAGAACTATACCATCTCATGGAACTATACCATCTCATGGAACTATACCATCTCATAGGAACTATACCATCTCATGGAACTATACCATCTCATAGAACTATACCATCTCATATAGAACTATACCATCTCATCTCATGGAGAACTATACCATCTCATAGAACTATACCATCTCATCTCATGAACTATACCATCTCATAGAACTATACCATCTCATGGAACTATACATCTCATGAACTATACCATCTCATAGAACTATACCATCTCATGGAACTATACCATCTCATAGAACTATACCATCTCATGGAACTATACCATCTCATGGAACTATACCATCTCATGGAACTATACCATCTCATGAACTATACCATCTCATGGAACTATACCATCTATACATCTATATCCATCTCATGAACTATACCATCTCATAGAACTATACCATCTCATCTCATGAACTATACCATCTAACTATACCATCTCATCTATAATATCTCATGGAACTATACCATCTCATAGAACTATACCATCTCATGAACTATACCATCTCATAGAACTATACCATCTCATCTATACCATCTCATGGAACTATACCATCTCATGGAACTATACCATCTCATGGAACTATACCATCTCATGGAACTATACCATCTCATGGAACTATACCATCTCATGGAACTATACCATCTCATAGAACTATACCATCTCATGGAACTATACCATCTCATAGAACTATACCATCTCATGGAACTATACCATCTCATGGAACTATACCATCTCATGGAACTATACCATCTCATGGAACTATACCATCTCATAGAACTATACCATCTCATGAACTATACCATCTCATGGAACTATACCATCTCATAGAACTATAAAACTATCTCTCATAGAACTATACCATCTCATAATATACTATACCATCTCATAGAACTATAACTATAGAACTCATTTAGAACTATACCATCTCATAGAACTATACCATCTCATAGAACTATACCATCTCATAGAACTATACCATCTCATGGAGAACTATACCATCTCATGGAACTATACCATCTCATAGAACTATACCATCTCATGGAACTATAACTATATCCATCTATATATCTCATAGAACTATACCATCTCATAGAACTATACCATCTCATAGAACTATACCATCTCATAGAACTATACCATCTCATAGAACTATACCATCTCATGAACTATACCATCTCATAGAACTATACCATCTCATGGAACTATACCATCTCATAGAACTATACCATCTCATAGAACTATACATCTCATAGAACTATACCATCTCATAGAACTATACCATCTCATCTATACCATCTCATGAAACTATACCATCTCATAGAACTATACCATCTCATAGAATACTCTCATAAACTATACCATCTCATGGAACTATACCATCTCATGGAACTATACCATCTCATAGAACTATACCATCTCATGGAACTATACCATCTCATAGAACTATACCATCTCATGGAACTATACCATCTCATGGAACTACCATCTCATGGAACTATATCTCATGGAACTATACCATCTCATGGAACTATACCATCTTATAGAACTATACCATCTCATAGAACTATACCATCTCATGGAACTATAATATCTCATAGAACTATACCATCTCATAGAACTATACCATCTCATGGAACTATACCATCTCATGGAACTATACCATCTATACCATCTCATGGAACTATACCATCTCATAGAACTATACCATCTCATGGAACTATACCATCTCATGGAACTATACCATCTCATGGAACTATACCATCTCATGGAACTATACCATCTCATGGAACTATACCATCTCATGGAACTATACCATCTCATGGAACTATACCATCTCATGGAACTATAATATCTCATAGAACTATACCATCTCATGGAACTATACCATCTCATGGAACTATACCATCTCATGGAACTATACCATCTCATGGAACTATACCATCTCATGGAACTATACCATCTCATGGAACTATACCATCTCATGGAACTATATATCTCATGGATCTATAATATCTCATAGAACTATACCATCTCATATTTGGAACTATACCATCTCATAGAACTATACCATCTCTATACCATCTCATAGAACTATACCATCTCATAGAACTATACCATCTCATAGAACTATACCATCTCATAGAACTATACCATCTCATAGAACTATACCATCTCATAGAACTATACCATCTCATAGAACTATACCATCACATAGAACTATACCATCTCATAGAACTATACCATCTCATACTATACCATCTCATAGAACTATACCATCTCATAGAACTATACCATCTCATGGAACTATACCATCTCATAGAACTATAATATCTCATAGAACTATACCATCTCATAGAACTATACCATCTCATGGAACTATACCATCTCATAGAACTATACCATCTCATGGAACTATACCATCTCATAGAACTATACCATCTCATAGAACTATACCATCTCATAGAACTATACCATCTCATAGAACTATACCATCTCATAGAACTATACCATCTCATCATACCATCTCATGGAACTATAATATCTCATAGAACTATACCATCTCATGGAACTATACCATCTCATGGAACTATACCATCTCATGGAACTATAATATCTCATAGAACTATACCATCTCATATCTCATAGAACTATACCATCTCATAGAACTATACCATCTCATAGAACTATACCATCTCATGGAACTATACCATCTCATGGAACTATACCATCTCATGGAACTATACCATCTCATGGAACTATACCATCTCATAGAACTATACCATCTCATAGAACTATACCATCTCATAGAACTATACCATCTCATAGAACTATACCATCTCATAGAACTATACCATCTCATGGAACTATACCATCTCATGGAACTATACCATCTCATAGAACTATACCATCTCATGGAACTATACCATCTCATGGAACTATACCATCTCATTTAAACTATACCATCTCATAGAACTATAATATCTCATAGAACTATATCATCTTATAGAACTATACCATCTTTATGGAACTATACCATCTCATAGAACTATACCATCTTATAGAACTATACCATCTCATAGAACTATACCATCACATGGAACTATACCATCTTTAGAACTATACCATCTCATGGAACTATACCATCTCATGAACTATATCTCATCTCTCTGGAACTATACCATCTCATCTCAGAACTATACCATCTCATAGAACTATAATATCTCATAGAACTATACCATCTCATGGAACTATACCATCTCATCTCATGGAACTATACCATCTCATCTCATAGAACTATACCATCTCATGGAACTATACCATCTCATAGAACTATACCATCTCATAGAACTATACCATCTCATGGAACTATACCATCTCATGGAACTATACCATCTCATGGAACTATACCATCTCATGGATCTATACCATCTCATGGAACTATACCATCTCATGGAACTATACCATCTCATGGAACTATACCATCTCATGGAACTATACCATCTCATGGAACTATAATATCTCATAGAACTATATGATCATTTAGAACTATACCATCTCATAGAACTATAACTATACATCTCATACCATCTCATAGAACTATACCATCTCATAGAACTATACCATCTCATAGAACTATACCATCTTATAGAACTATACCATCTCATAGAACTATACCATCTTATAGAACTATACCATCTCATAGAACTATACCATCTCATAGAACTATACCATCTCATAGAACTATACCATCTCATAGAACTATACCATCTCATAGAACTATACCATCATCATAGAACTATACCATCTCATAGAACTATACCATCTCATGGAACTATACCATCTCATGGAACTATACCATCTCATAGAACTATACCATCTCATGGAACTATACCATCTCATGGAACTATACCATCTCATAGAACTATACCATCTCATGGAACTATACCATCTCATGGAACTATACCATCTCATGGAACTATACCATCTCATAGAACTATACCATCTCATGGAACTATACCATCTCATGGAACTATAATATCTCATAGAACTATACCATCTCATGGAACTATACCATCTCATAGAACTATACCATCTCATGGAACTATACCATCTCATGGAACTATACCATCTCATGGAACTATACCATCTCATGGAACTATACCATCTCATGGAACTATACCATCTCATGGAACTATACCATCTCATGGAACTATACCATCTCATGGAACTATACCATCTCATAGAACTATACCATCTCATAGAACTATACCATCTCATAGAACTATACCATCTCATAGAACTATACCATCTCATAGAACTATACCATCTCATAGAACTATACCATCTCATAGAACTATACCATCTCATAGAACTATACCATCTCATAGAACTATACCATCTCATAGAACTATACCATCTCATAGAACTATACCATCTCATAGAACTATACCATCTCATAGAACTATACCATCTCATAGAACTATACCATCTCATGGAACTATACCATCTCATGGAACTATACCATCTCATGGAACTATACCATCTCATGGAACTATACCATCTCATGGAACTATACCATCTCATGGAACTATACCATCTCATGGAACTATACCATCTCATGGAACTATACCATCTCATGGAACTATACCATCTCATATACCATCTCATAGAACTATACTATCTCATAGAACTATACCATCTCATGGAACTATACCATCTCATAGAACTATACCATCTCATAGAACTATACCATCTCATGGAACTATACCATCATCCATCTATACCATCTCATAGAACTATACCATCTCATAGAACTATACCATCTCATGGAACTATACCATCTCATGGAACTATACCATCTCATGGAACTATACCATCTCATGGAACTATATCTCATGGAACTATACCATCTCATGGAACTATACCATCTCTCATGGAACTATACCATCTCATGGAACTATACCATCTCATGGAACTATACCATCTCATGGAACTATACCATCTCATAGAACTATACCATCTCATGGAACTATAATATCTCATAGAACTATACCATCTCATGGAACTATACCATCTCATGAACTATACCATCTCATGAACTATACCATCTCATGGAACTATACCATCTCATGGAACTATACCATCTCATGGAACTATACCATCTCATGGAACTATACTCATCTCATGGAACTATACCATCTCATGGAACTATACCATCTCATGGAACTATACCATCTCATAGAACTATACCATCTCATAGAACTATACCATCTCATGGAACTATACCATCTCATGGAACTATACCATCTCATAGAACTATACCATCATTTAGAACTATACCATCTCATAGAACTATACCATCTCATAGAACTATACCATCTCATAGAACTATACCATCTCATAGAACTATACCATCTCATAGAACTATACCATCTCATGGAACTATACCATCTCATGGAACTATACCATCTCATGGAACTATAATATCTCATGGAACTATACCATCTCATGGAACTATACCATCTCATGGAACTATACCATCTCATGGAACTATACCATCTCATGGAACTATACCATCTCATGGAACTATACCATCTCATAGAACTATACCATCTCATGGAACTATCTCATAGAACTATACCATCTCATGGAACTATACCATCTCATAGAACTATACCATCTCATATAGAACTATACCATCTCATAGAACTATACCATCTCATAGAACTATACCATCTCATAGAACTATACCATCTCATCTATACATCCATTATAGAACTATACCATCTCATAGAACTATACCATCTCATAGAAACTATACCATCTCATAGAACTATACCATCTCATGGAACTATACCATCTCATAGAACTATACCATCTCATAGAACTATACCATCTCATGGAACTATACCATCTCATGAACTATACCATCTCATAGAACTATACCATCTCATAGAACTATACCATCTCATCATAAACATAGAACTATACCATCTCATCTATACCATCTCATAGAACTATACCATCTCATAGAACTATACTATCTCATAGATCTTTATAGAACTATACCATCTCATAGAACTATACCATCTCATAGAACTATACCATCTCATGGAACTATACCATCTCATGAACTATACATCTCATAGAACTATACCATCTCATAGAACTATACCATCTCATAGAACTATACCATCTCATAGAACTATACCATCTCATGGAACTATACCATCTCATAGAACTATAATATCTCATAGAACTATACCATCTCATAGAACTATACCATCTCATAGAACTATACCATCTCATGGAACTATACCATCTCATGGAACTATACCATCTCATGGAACTATACCATCTCATAGAACTATACCATCATTTAGAACTATACCATCTCATAGAACTATACCATCTCATAGAACTATAACATCTCATAGAACTATACCATCTCATAGAACTATACCATCTCATGGAACTATACCATCTCATGGAACTATACCATCTCATGGAACTATATGTGTGTGTGTGTGTGTGTGTGTGTGTGTGTGTGTGTGTGTGTGTGTCAGATTGACAGCAGCACTCCAGACAAACACAAGGCTTTGGTAGAAATGGTTCTTGTTCCCCATCTAATGGGATCTGGCTTTTGTATTGTTCAGAGAGTGGGTCTAAAATTGCACAAATATGGAAAAAAAAATAGCTTGTTAAAAAAGCAATTATAGAAACAGCACAATAGCCATTCATAAAGCATGTTAGCATACTGGTGTCGAGGCTTTCATTTACTCAATTTGTCCCAAATGTCATTGCTTAGAGAGCTGAGGGGAGAGAAGGAGGAGGAGGAGGAGGAGGAGGAGGAGAGAGAGAGAGAGAGAGAGAGAGGGAGAGAGAGAGAGAGAGAGAGAGAGAGAGAGAGAGAGAGAGAGAGAGAGAGAGAGAGAGAGAGAGAGAGAGAGAGAGAGAGAGAAAACGAGATCGGTAACAAGAGAAGGAACGAGAGAGTTATTCACTAATGTTGGCACCATTTTTACATTTTTGAGAAATGTGTTATGTCCAGACAAGACAACAAGTTCTTGTCCAACAAGACCAATGTAGACAATCCTGTGCAGTCATTGCTGAGATACTGATTATGTATACATTTCAATCAGGACTGACTAATCAGAATACTATTATGTTACTGTAAAGATGTACGTATTTTATTTTAATCCTAGTACTGAATATAATGTGTTTAATTATAATCAAGAATTAGAACAAAGACTGTCTGTTCCTTCGTAGAAACGAATGAACCTATCGTCAGACTGGCCAGAATGCTTATCTACACAGGGAGACGTTGGCCTGGTCGTAAAATATCTAAACCGCTGAGAGACGGTGTAGGGAGGCTTGTGAACTATACTGCCATTGTACCGGAGTGGAAGAGGGACGGGACAGTTTGAAACCTCATGATGTCATTTTCAGTTTATAACCTGTTGTAAATGGTATCATGTTCAGTACTCTCGAGAATAAACACTAGTGCTTGATTTTGAGACTTTTATGCAAATAAGTATCTTACAAATCCTTAGAAATGGGCTGAGTGTATTAATTGAATTGGGTAATAAACATATAGGAATTTAATTCCTCTAACAATTGGTCCTTCGAACGCCGGAACTAAATACCCGTCTCTGTCGTCTGAAGGTAGTACTCCGAAAACCGTGCACGGCCGGGTCTAGTCCCGTTATTTTAAGACCTGGCCTCTGAATTGAGGTTAAAGAACAGGCCGGTGTACACCCCAGACCGACAGGGACTGTGACTAGATCCAACGAAACATTGCTTTTCCCAGTCGGCGACAAGGTCAGTAGCCTATATTCTTCGATTCTAGGGGGAATGATTTAAGTTATCCCTGATTTGAAGTTCTAAAATGTTTAGAATTGATGAAGAATAGGAGCTTTGCTATTCCAAACAGATCCAATGGGTTGTGTATGACCGATATACACTGGGTTTTGTATATACACTGGCAGGTTCGCAACAACCTGGGGTTAAGTGCACACCACAAATAAACTAGCTTAATAGATCCGGGTGCCTTGGAGGCCAGAGGGGTTATTAAGACAGGACAGGCGATGAGGAGGAGAGGAAGCCAAAATCTAGAGGTATGTGATAAAAGCCAAATCTATAGACAAGAGGTTCCAGGAGAGAGGGAAGCCTAATATAGCGAAGTGAGATACAAGATATTGGTGTACTTTAAAAGTCCTATGAGGCAGCATGAAATAGGAGGTTAACTAGGGATTTACGACCACTGGGTAATAGCTTATAGTTGTAAGGGTGTGCCATGGTATCTGATCGAGAGTCAACGCTATAGACAACGTTTCCACAAAGGAGAAAACGAAGGAGAGAACTAGGTAAGGGTAAACAACACATACATAGAACCTATAAATACATACACATAGATAGTAAGTACGAACATTGCTACTAGGAGCGACAAGGATTTATTAAACATGGGTAGTAAATCCTCAGAGGATTCAACACCATACACAATAACGTTCCTCAAATTATGACAGAGAATATTGGTGCCATTTAGAGGGAAAATGTGTGCATTATAGCTTTGAGTCACTTTTCAAAAGTGGCTAAAAGTTCCAAATACATTTTTGAAAAGTAGCTGAATATCGTCAGGATAGTCTGAAAAGATGCTGAAAAAACTAGCAACAAAATTGCTCGGCGTTCATTGGGCTACATTTGGCTATAAGATAGGGAGGTAAGAATAGTTGAATCGTAGAAAGTTGTGGTTGTTTCCCGGGTATTGGTTTTTGGTTAGGTAACACCAGGGAATTCGAACAAAACGTATTCTAAACATGATCTGTTTTCATTACGGGGAACAATCAAAAAGGCCTACAAGTGGTATTGCTGGCTGGGAGTGTTTTATTGTATTTTAAAGGGACAATGTACGTTTATCACAGTTGTGTGAGTGTAATGGCAGGGTGTAAGGTATTTTGGGGAGACAATTTGGAGAAAGACTGAATGAGTTACATGAAACATGGAGGAAATTTAAAACAAATGATTTTTGGGGATAATCATAATTATTAGGTTTTTTTTTTGTAGTAAATGTTTGGGTTAAGGGGATTTCCATGTTCCCAGAGACAAGATATTTACATTTATTTACATTTACATTTAAGTCATTTAGCAGACGCTCTTATCCAGAGCGACTTACAAATTGGTGCATTCACCTTATGACATCCAGTGGAACAGCCACTTACAATAGTGCATCTAAATCTTTTAAGGGGGGATGAGAAGGATATCTTAAAGGGGTACACTCACATATGGAATATTAGGAGTTTTATTTTCTGAGTTTTAATTAAACAATTTTTTAAAGATAAAGGGTTCTTTAATATGTCTAATATGGTATGGAACACAAATGTAAAAGGGTGGTATAACCTTTGACCTGTTTTCATGGCTCTCCCTGGTGGTCTGATCAGCCACAGGGGGGCGGCATTTGAATAATGCATTTGTGGTCATGGGTGGTACTAGTTTTTAAAGTAAATGTAATTATAATGGAGTTTATAGCTCTTGGACATAATTATCAGTTCAGAACCACAATTATTAGTTTTGAACCACAGAGGAGAAAGCGGAATTGAGGCAGGACAAATTATGGGGAGCGGAGGAACAAACTCTAGTGACGAAGAAGGCCAGGTTCAGAATTCTGTTTTAAACATTGGCTATGATTAGTAGTATGGGTTGTAGTGTGGGTTGTAGTATGGTTGGTAGTGGGGGTGTAGTACAGTTAGTAGTATGGTTAGTAGTATAGGTTGCACCTCTGTCACTCTGTCTTGTCACTTCCATTGTTATCAATGTTCCAGACGCCACAGCCACATTGATGTCCTAAAGTGGAACAGGAACTAATTACTGTTTCACCCACTGATGTAGTCGATTCACTGAACCTCGAGTCCCAACCAAGTCCCCTGTGCTCGAGTCCCAACCAAGTCCCCTGTGCTCGAGTCCCAACCAAGTCCCCTGTGCTCGAGTCCCAACCAAGTCCCCTGTGCTCGAGTCCCAACCAAGTCCCCTGTGCTCGAGTCCCAACCAAGTCCCCTGTTCTCCCCAGACCCCTGTGCTCGAGTCCCAGCCACCCCTGTGAGTCCCAACCAAGTCCCCTGTGCTCCTAAAGGGAACAGTGAATCCCACTACGACTCGGGAAAGAAAGCATGGAGGTTATTCTGGCAACCTTCACAGGGTGGTGAAAGTGATGGGTCATCCCACTCACGACTGGAAAGAAAGCATGGAGGTTATTCCCAAATAAATGATGAACCAAAAGTCCCCTGTGCTCGGGAAAGTCCCAACCAAGTCCCCTGATGAACTTCACAGGGTGGTGAAAGTCATCCCACTACGACCATGGAGGTTATTCTGGCAACGTGAATGATGAACTTCACAGGGTGGTGAAAGTGATGGGTCATCCCACTACGACTCGGGAAAGAAAGCATGGAGTTATTCTGGCCTGTTAAATAAATGATGAACTTCACAGAGTCCCCACTACCCCTGTGAAAGCATGGAGTCCCAAATAAATGATGAACTTCACAGGGTGGTGAAAGTGATGGGTCATCCCACTGTGGGAAAGAAAGCATGGAGGTTATTCTGAGTCCCAAATAAATGATGAACTTCACAGGGTGGTCCCCTGGGTCATCCCACTAGTCCCAAAGAAAGCAAGGTTATTCTGGCAACGTGTTAAATAAATGATGAACTTCACAGGGTGGTGAAAGTGATGGGTCATCCCACTACGACTCGGGAAAGAAAGCATGGAGGTTATTCTGGCAACGTGTTAAATAAATGATGAACTTCACAGGGTGGTGAAAGTGATGGGTCATCCCACTACGACTCGGGAAAGAAAGCATGGAGGTTATTCTGGCAACGTGTTAAATAAATGATGAACTTCACAGGGTGGTGAAAGTGATGGGTCATCCCACTACGACTCGGGAAAGAAAGCATGGAGGTTATTCTGGCAACGTGTTAAATAAATGATGAACTTCACAGGGTGGTGAAAGTGATGGGTCATCCCACTACGACTGGGAAAGAAAGCATGGAGGTTATTCTGGCAACGTGTTAAATAAATGATGAACTTCACAGGGTGGTGAAAGTGATGGGTCATCCCACTACGACTCGGGAAAGAAAGCATGGAGGTTATTCTGGCAACGTGTTAAATAAATGATGAACTTCACAGGGTGGTGAAAGTGATGGGTCATCCCACTACGACTCGGGAAAGAAAGCATGGAGGTTATTCTGGCAACGTGTTAAATAAATGATGAACTTCACAGGGTGGTGAAAGTGATGGGTCATCCCACTACGACTCGGGAAAGAAAGCATGGAGGTTATTCTGGCAACGTGTTAAATAAATGATGAACTTCACAGGGTAGTGAAAGTGATGCTTATCTCCTATAAGTACAGTGCAGTCTGAAAGTATTCAGACCCTTTCCTTTTTTCATAATTGTGTTACGTTACAGCCTTATTCGCAAATGGATTAAATACATTTGACATCAATCTACACACGATACCCCATAGTATAAAAACTGAAATAGCTCATTTGCATAAGTATTCAGACCCTTTGCTATGAGACTCAAAATTCTACTCAGGTGCATTCTGTTTCCATTCTGTTTCCATTGATCATCCTTGAGATGTCATTGAAAATTCAATTGATTGGACATGACTTGGGAAGGTTACACACTGATCTATATAAGGTCCCACAGTTGTCAGTGCATGTCAGATCAAAAACCAAGCCATGAGGTTGAAGGAATTGTCTGTAGAGGTTCCGAGACAGGATTGTGACAAGGCACAGATCTGGGGAAGGACACCAAAACATTTCTGCAGCAAGAACACAGTGGCCTCCATCATTCTTAAATGGAAGAAGTTTGGAACCACTAAGACTCTTCCTAGAGTTGGCTGCCCGGCCAAACTGAGCAATCAGGGGAGAAGGGCCTTGGTCAGGGAGGTGACCAAGAACCCCATGGTCACTCTGACAGAGGTCCAGAGTTCCTCTGTAGAGATGGGAGAACCTTCCATAAGAACAACCATCTTTTCAGCACTCCACCAGGCCTTTAAGGTGAATGGCCAGACGGAAGCCACTCCTCAGTAAAAGGCACATGACAGCCCACTTGGAGTTTGCCAAAAGACAATGAGAGAAAAGATTATCTGGTCTGATGAAACCCAGATTAAACTCTTTGGCCTGCATGCCAAGCGGCACATCTGGTGGAAACCGGGCACCATCCCTACGGCGAAGCATTGTGGTGGCAGCATCATGCTGTGGGGATATTTGTCTGTGGTATGGACTGGGAGACTAATAAGGATCAAAGGAAAGATGAACGGAGCAAAGTACAGAGACATCCTTGATGAAAACCTGCTCCAGAGTGATCAGGACCTCAGACTGGGTTGAAGGTTCACCTTCTAACTGGACAACAACCCTAAGCACACAGCCAAGACAACGCAGGAGTGGCTTTGGGACAAGTCTCTGAATGTCCTTGAGTGGCCCAGCCAGAGCCCAGACTTAAAACGGATCGAACATCTCTGGAGAGACCTGAAAATAGCTGTGCAACGACACTCCCCGTTCAACTTGAGCTTGAGAGGATCTGCAGAGAAGAATGGGTAAAAACTCCCCAAATACAGGTGTGCCAAGCTTGTAGCATCATACCAAAGAAGACTCCAGGTTGTAATCACTGCCAATGGTACTTCAACAAAGTACTGAGTAAAGGCTCTGAATACTTATTTATTTATTTACTTAGCTTGTAGCATCATACCAAAGAAGACTCAAGGTTGTAATCAATGCCAATGGTACTTCAACAAAGTACTGAGTAAAAGGCCTGAATATTTTTTCAAATGTGATATTTACATTTTTTTTAATACAAAGTATGTGGACACCTGCTCGTCAAACATCTCATTCCAAAATCATGGGAATTACTATGGAGTTGGTCTCCCCTTTGCTACTATCTCAGCCTCCACTCTTCTGGGAAGGCTTTCCACTAGAGGTTGGAACAATGAGAGGTCCCCGGGACCAACCATACGTAGAATGTATGCACACATGACTGTAAGTCGCTTTGGATAAAAGCGTCTGCTAAATGGCATATATTATTATTATATTATTATTATATTATTATATATAACATTGCTGCTATAACAGCCTCCACTTTTCTATGAAGGCTTTGCTGCTGGGACTTAGTTAGTGAGATTGGGCACTGATGTTGGGCGATTAGGCCTGGCTCGCAGTGGTCATTCAAATGAATCTCAAATGTGTTCGATGAGGTTGAGGTCAGGGCTCTTCAGGCCAGTAAAGTTCTTCCACACCGATCTCGACAAAACATTTCTCCATGGAATTCGCTTTTGTGCATGGTGGCATTGTCATGCTGAGGCATGAAAGGGCTTTACCCAAACTGTTGCCACAAAGTTGGCAGCACAGAATTGTCTAGAATGTCATTGTGTGCTGTAGCGTTAAGAATTCCCTTCACTGCAACTAAGGGTCCTGAACCATGAGAAACAGCCCCCGGCCATTATACCTGCTCCACCTAACTTTAAAGTTGGCTATATAAATTGGGTCAAGTAGCGATCTCCTGGCATCCGCCATATCCAGATTCATCCGTTGGACTGCCAGATGATGAAGCGTGATTCATCACTCCAGAGAATGTATTTCCACTGCTCCAGAGTCCAATGGCGGTGAGCTTTACACCACTCCAGCCGACGTTTGGCATTGCGCATGGTGATCTTAGGCTTGTGTGCGGCTGCTCGGCCATGGAAACCCATTTCATGAAGCTCCCGACAAACAGTTATTGTGCTGATGTTGCTTCCCGGAGACAGTTTGGAACTCTGGAGTGAGTGTTGCCACCTGGGATAGATGATTTTTACGCACTACGGGTTTCAGCACTTGGTGGCCACATTCTGTGAGCTTGTCTACCACTTCGTGTTTAAGCAGTTGTTGTTCCCAGACATTTCCACTTCACAATAACAGCACTTTGACTTTGACAGTTGACCGGGGCAGCTCTAAAATGGGCAGAAATTTGATGAACTGACTTGTTTGAAACTTGGCATCCTATGATGGTGCCACGTTGAAAGTTGTTGAGCTCTTCAGTAAGGCCATTCTACTACAGATCAAATCAAATCAAAATCATATTCTATTTGTCACGTGTCAAATAGAACATCCTTACAGTGAAATGTTTACTTACAAGCCCTTAAACAATGCAGTTAAGACAAAGAGGTGTTAAGTTAAAAAAATAAAAGTTACAAATAATTAACCAGCAGGAGAAACATAACAATAGAGAGGCTAAATACAGGGGGTACCGGTAAAGAGTCAATGTGGAGGCTATATACAGGGGGTACCGGTACAGAGTCAATGTGGAGGCTATATACAGGGGGTACCGGTACAGAGTCAATGTGGAGGCTATATACAGGGGGTACCGGTACAGAGTCAATGTGGAGGCTATATACAGGGGGTACTGGTACAGAGTCAATGGGGAGGCTATATACAGTGGGTACTGGTACAGAGTCAATGTGGAGGCTATATACAGGGGTACTGGTACAATGTGGAGGCTACAGAGTCAATGTGGAGGCTATATACAGGGGTACCAGTACAGAGTCAATGTGGAGGCTATATACAGGGGGTACCGGTACAGAGTCAATGTGGAGGCTATATACAGGGTACCGGTACAGAGTGGGTACCAGTACAGAGTCAATGTGGAGGCTGGTACAGAGTCAATGTGGAGGCTATATACAGGGGGTACCGGTACAGAGTCAATGTGGAGGCTATATACAGGGTGTTATGGTACAGAGTCAATGTGGAGGCTATATATAGGGGGTACAAATCAAATCAAATCAAATGTATTTATATAGCCCTTCGTACATCAGCTGATATCTCAAAGTGCTGTACAGAAACCCAGCCTAAAACCCCAAACAGCAAGCAATGCAGGTGTAGAAGCACGGTGGCTAGGAAAAACTCCCTAGCAAGTCCAAAACCTAGGAAGAAACCTAGAGAGGAACCAGGCTATGAAGGGTGGCCAGTAGTGTCTGAGACATGCTCCTAGGGCTCAGGTCCCCCGAGAGAGAGAGAGAGAGAGAGAAAGAAAGAGAGAATTAGAGAAAGCATACTTAAATTCACAACGGACACTGGATAAATACTCCAGATATAACAGACTGACTCTAGCCCCCCGACACATAAACTACTACAGCATAAATACTGAGGCCTGAGACAGGAGGGGTTAGGAGACACTGTGGCCCCATCCGATGATACCCCCGGACACGGCCAAACAGGCAGGATATAACCCCACCCACTTTTCCAAAGCACAGCCACCACTCCACTAGAGGGATATCATCAACCACCAACTTACCATCCTGAGACAAGGCCGAGCCCACAAAGAACTCCGCCACAGCACAACCCAAGGGGGGGACGCCAACCCAGACAGGAAGACCATGTCAGTGACTCAACCCACTCAAGTGACGCACCCCTGATAGGCATGGCATGGAAGAGCACCAGTAAGCCAGTGACTCGGCCCCTGTAATAGGGTTAGAGGCAGAGAATCCCAGTGGAAAGAGGGGAACCGACCAAGCAGAGACAGCAAGGACGGTTCGTTGCTCCAGAGCCTTTCCGTTCACCTTCCCACTCCTGGGCCAGACTACACTCAATCATATGACCCACTGAAGAGATGAGTCTTCAGTAAAGACTTAAAGATACCATCTCAGGTTCGTTCAGAGGCAAAACAAAAACAAAAAAGCTTTTTAAAGCAAATGAGGCTGATGCAAAAGATAAAATATTTTCTTCACATTATAAGAGCAGCAATTATTCTTGCTAATTATGGAGTAATATGCTTAATTTGAAGATGTTATTTGGCCACCTTAGTTTTAATACCAACCATGTCTAAAACATACAAGGCTATGGCATAGGATGCATGAGGTGTTCGTTTATGATTTGAAAAAGTTAACAATAACAAAAGTATGTGTTGTTTCTGGCCTTTAGGGCAAGAAGAAGAGAGAGACAGAGAGAGAGGGAGAGAGAAGAGAGGAGAGAGAGAGAGGGAGAGAGAGGGAGAGAGGGAGAGAGAGAGAGAGAGAGAGAGAGAGAGAGAGAGAGAGAGAGAGAGAGAGAGAGAGAGAGAGAGAGAGAAAAGGAAGGAGTAGATAATCAAAGATGTTATACAAAAACAAACAAAAATACTACTCGTCAGCACCTGCCAGTGTAAGAGGATTCCAGAAACAACATGGTTGAGTGCTCGGTGTTCTCAGATATTTTAATGATATCAAATGTGTGTCCAGGAGAAGCAGAGGAGAAGAAAGACACTAATGAACAGGCAGTAGACGATGCTGTACCATGCTGTGGCACTTCACTATACACACTGAAAACACAGACATCTTCTGGCCATGATGTCTCTCTCCCTCTCAGTTCTGTCTTACTCCACTTTCTCTCTCTCTGTCTCCTCTCTCCCTCTCTCTCCCTCTATGTCTCTCTCTGTGTTTATCTCTCTCTCTTCCTTAGTGCTGAGTGATTGGTGCTTGTTGAGGTCCGTTCGGTTTCAGTTAGATTATTTAAAAAATAATCACGGTTTTCTAATATTTTATTAGACATGAAATGCACTATGCATTACAGTACGTAGGTTGAATGCTGTAACAACACAGAATAAAACAATGAATAAAAGTGTCTCTCTCTCTCTCTCTCTCTCTCTGTCTCTCAGTAATATCACGCCACAGGAGTTCTCTTTCCCTCCAGCAGTGTTGACTACTTTGTATTTTCTTAAGGATAGACTCAGGAGAACCGGAAAACCATAGTAGTGTAGCCATTAGTATTTCCTCTCAATCGCTATAGGCTGTTGGTGAGTCAAAAAAATAATCTTAATTTATTCAGCTGATATCTCAAAGTGCTGTACAGAAACCCAGCCTAAAACCCCAAACAGCAAGCAAAGCAGGTGTAGAAGCACGGTGGCTAGGATAAACTCTCTTGAAAGGCCAAAACCTAGGTAGAAACCTAGAGAGGAACCAGGCTATGAGGGGTGGCCAGTCCTCTTCTGGCTGTGCCGGGTGGAGATTATAACAGAACATGGCCAAGATGTTCAAATGTTCATAAATGACCAGCATGGTCAAATAATAATAATCACAGTATTTGCCGAGGGTGCAACAGGTCAGCACCTCAGGAGTAAATGTCAGTTGGCTTTTCATAGCCGATCATTGAGAGTATCTCCACCGCTCCTGCTATCTCTCGAGGGTTAAAAACAGCAGGTCTGGGACAGGTAGCACGTCCGGTGAACAGGTCAGGGTTCCATAGCCGCAGGCAGAACAGTTGAAACTGGAGCAGCAGCACAGCCAGGTGGACTGGGGACAGCAAGGAGTCATCATGCCAGGTAGTCCTGAGGCATGGTCCTAGGGCTCAGGTCCTCCGAGAGAGAGAAAGAAAGAGAGAAAGAGAGAATTAGAGAGAGCATACTTAAATTCACACAGGACACAGGATAGGACAGGAGAAATACTCCAGATATAACAGACATCTCTCCAGCCTGTTGATTGTGTCAGTGTGTCTGCACTGTAAGACTTTTCTGTAATTTTAACTTCTTGACGAAGCCTAGCGGTTCAGAGCCTAGCGGTTCACAGCCTAGCAGTTCAGAGCCTAGCGGTTCAGAGCCTAGCGGTTAAGAGCGGTTAAGAACCTAGCGGTTAAGAACCTGGCGGTTCAGAGCCTAGCGATTCAGAGCCTAGCGGTTCAGAGCCTTGCTGTTAAGAACCTAATGGATAGAAGCCTAGCGGTTAAGAACCTAGCGGTTAAGAACCTAGCGGTTAAGAGCGGTTAAGAACCTAATGGATAGAAGCCTAGTGGTTCAGAGCCTAGCGGTTAAGAACCTAATGGATAGCAGCCTAGCGGTTAAGAGCGGTTAAGAACCTAATGGATAGAAGCCTAGTGGTTCAGAGCCTAGCGGTTAAGAACCTAATGGATAGAAGCCTAACGGTTAAGAACCTAATGGATAGAAGCCTAGAGGTTAAGAACCTAATGGATAGAAGCCTAGCGGTTAAGAGCCTAGCGGTTAAGAGTGGTTAAGAACTGGATTAGCAGTTAGTAATGGAACCTAATGGATAGAAGCCTAGCGGTTAGAGCCTAGCGGTTAGAACCTAATGGAAGAGCCTAGCGGTTAGAGAACCTAATGGATAGAAGCCTAGCGGTTAAGAGCCTAGCGGTTAAGAACCTAATGGATAGAAGCCTAGCGGTTAAGAGCCTAGCGGTTAAGAACCTAATGGATAGAAGCCTAGAGCCTAGCGGTTAAGAGCCTAGCGGTTAAGAACCTAATGGATAGAACCTAATGGTTAGAAGCCTAGCGGATTAGAGAGCTAGAGCCTAGCGGTTAGGAACCTAGATAGAAGCCTAGCGGTTCAGAGCCTAGCGGTTAGGAACCTAATGGATAGAAGCCTAGCGGTTCAGAGCCTAGCGGTTTAGAGCGGTTAAGAACCTAATGGATAGAAGCCTAGCGGTTAAGAACCTAGCGGTTAGGAACCTAATGGATAGAAGCCTAGAGGTTAAGAACCTAATGGATAGAAGCCTAGCGGTTAAGAACCTAATGGATAGAAGCCTAGCGGTTAAGAGCCTAGCGGTTAGGAACCTAATGGATAGGAGCCTAGCGGTTAAGAGCCTAGCGGTTAAGAACCTAATGGATAGAAGCCTAGAGGTTAAGAACCTAATGGATAGAAGCCTAGCGGAGCCTAATGGATAGAGCCTAGCGGTTAGCGAACCTAATGGATAGAAGCCTAGCGGTTAAGAGCCTAAGGAACCTAATGGATAGAAGCCTAGCGGTTCAGAGCTTAGCGGTTAGGAACCTAATGGATAGAAGCCTAGCGGTTAAGAGCCTAGCGGTTAGGAACCTAATGGATAGAAGCCTAGCGGTTCAGAGCCTAGCGGTTAGGAACCTAATGGATAGAAGCCTAGCGGTTAAGAGCCTAGCGGTTAGGAACCTAATGGATAGAAGCCTAGCGGTTCAGAGCCTAGCGGTTAGGAACCTAATGGATAGAAGCCTAGCGGTTAAGAGCCTAGCGGTTTAGAGCGGTTAAGAACCTAATGGATAGAAGCCTAGCGGTTAAGAACCTAGCGGTTAGGAGCCTAGCGGTTAAGAGCCTAGCGGTTAGGAACCTAATGGATAGAAGCCTAGCGGTTCAGAGCCTAGCGGTTAAGAGCCTAACGGTTAAGAACCTAATGGATAGAAGCCTAGCGGTTAGGAACCTAATGGATAGAAGCCTAGCGGTTAAGAACCTAATGGATAGAAGCCTAGCGGTTCAGAGCCTAGCGGTTAAGAGCCTAGCGGGTCAGAGCCTAGCGGTTCAGAGCCTAGCGGTTCAGAGCCTAGTGGTTCAGAGCCTAGCGGTTAAGAACCTAGCGGTTAGGAACCTAATGGATTGAAGCCTAGCGGTTCAGAGCCTAGCGGTTAAGAGCGGTTAAGAACCTAATGGATAGAAGCCTTAGCGGTTAAGAGCCTAGCGGTTAGGAACCTAATGGATAGAAGCCTAGCGGTTCAGAGCTTAGCGGTTAGGAACCTAATGGATAGAAGCCTAGCGGTTAAGAGCCTAGCGGTTAGGAACCTAATGGATTGAAGCCTAGAGAGCCTAGCCGGTTAAGTAATGGTAGAAGCCTAGCGGTTAAGAGCCTAGCAGTTAGGAACCTAATGGATAGAAACTAGCGGTTAAGAGCCGAGCGGTTAGGAACCTAATGGATAGAAGCCTAGCGGTTAAGAACCTAGCGGTTAACAGTAACACTGTAGAATTCACTGTAAAATACCATAAGCGTGTTTTACAGAATTAATGGTGTAAATTGCACTGCATTATGGATCAAATGCAGAAAAAATTGTAATTAACTGTAATTAACTATAATCGGAAGCCTCCTGTAAAAACTATGCTAACATACTGTACATCTTTACAGTAATAGCTTATCACTACTGTATATTTAAATGTTCCGTTTCAGGCACCAACTTCATGCTGTCGGTGGAAACGTATGAAGCTCAAAGTCTGAACCCCAAATAGATTTTTTTAAATTGAATTAAACCTTTATTTAACTAGGCAAGTCAGTTAACCTTTCTAGCGCAGGGATGCCGCTAGCGGGAAATTCCAAAATACTTTTTTTGAAAAATGTAACTTTCACACAAGTCCAATACAGCATATGAAAGATACACATCTTGTTAATCGACCCATCGTGTCGGATTTCAAAAATGCTTTACTGCGAAAGCACAACATATGATTATGTTAGATCACCGCCAAGTCGAAAAAACACACAGCCATTTTTCCAGCCAAACATAGGAGTCACAAAAAGCAGAAATATAGATAAAATGAACCACTAACCTTTGATGATCTTCATCAGTTGACACTCATAGGACATCATGTTACACAATACATGTATGTTTTGTTCGATAATCGATAATGTGCATATTTATATCCAAAAATCTCAGTTTACATTGGCGCCTTACGTGCAGTAATGTTTTGATTCCAAAACATCCGGTGATTTTGCAGAAATACTCATATTAACATTGATAAAAGATACAAGTGTTATTCACAGAATTAAAGATAGACTTCTCCTTAAAACCTGTTAAGCCTACCCTTTACTTTTTCGAACATTCTGTTAAAAATCGCGCAACATTTCAGCGTCCTGCTACTCATGCCAGGAATATAGTATATGCATATGATTAGTATGTGTGGATAGAAAACACTCTGACGTTTCTAAAACTGGTTAAATCACGGCTGTGACTATAACAGAGCGTGTGTTTCATCGCGCCTTAGCGCAAGAAAAACTGATCACCGAAAACTGGGAAAAATATCCATGCGCCACTTGCATGTATTGTCTATGGGGAAGCAAATTACATGGGGCTGAGATTGCAAGTCCTACAGCTTCCACATTCGATGTCGCCAGTCTTGTCAATTGCCTGGGCTTTCTTTCTTGGTCAAACGAGTAAGAGAGAGCCCATTCCTTCCGTCTCCGACAGGATGTTTTGGAGGAGAAATTTCAGAACATGATTTGAAGATGTGGAGCTTTTCAATACACACGCCCCGTGATCAATTTGATAGATTATTAACATTTACTAATACCTAAAGTTGGATTACAAAAGTATTTCGAAGTGTTTTGTGAAAGTTTATCGTCAACTTTTTTAATTTTAAAAAATGACGTTGCGTTTTAAAACGCTGTTTTTTTTCTGGATCACACACTTTTCATAGATCGATATTTAGGGTATATATGGACCGATTTAATCGAAAAAAAAGACCCAATAGTGATGTTTATGGGACATCTAGGAGTGCCAACAAAGAAGCTCGTCGAAGGTAATGAATGTTTTATGTTTTATTTCTGCGTTTTGTGTAGCGCCGGCTATGCTAATTATTTTGTTTACGTCCCCTTCAGGTATTTCGGGGTGTTGCATGCTATCAGATAATAGCTTCTCATGCTTTCGCCGAAAATCATTTTAAAAATCTGACTTGTTGGCTGGATTCACAATGAGTGTAGCTTTAATTCAGTACCCTGCATGTGTGTTTTAATGAACGTTTGAGTTTTAACGAGTGCTATTAGCATTTAGCGTAGCGCATTTGCATTTCCAGATGGCTAGATGGGACGCCTGCGTGTCGGGTGCTCTTAAGAGGTTAACCTAGCAACTCCCAAACCCGCATGCGGGAGCGTAATCATCGTCTGAAACTAATTAGCATAACGCAGCAGACATAAATATCCCTAGAAAATGTTCCTATTCATGAAAATATATTGAGACACAGCTTAGCCTTTCGTTAATCACCCTGTCATCTCAGATTTTCAAAATATGCTTTACAGCCAACGCTAGACAAGCATTGGTGTAAGTTTATGATAGCCTAGCATAGCATTATGCTTTGCTTAGCAGCAAGCAACCTTGTCACGGAAATCAGAGAAGCAATCAAATTAAATTGTTTACCTTTGATGAACTTCGGATGTTTTCACTCACGAGACTCCCAGGTAGATAGCCAAAGTTCATTTTTTCCCAAAATATTATTTTTGTAGGCGAAACAGCTCCGTTTGTTCTTCACGTTTGGCTGAGAAATCGCCCGGGAATTGCGGTCACCACAATGCTACATTTTTTCCAAATTAGCTCCATAGTATCGACAAGGTGTTTTTCTAATATCTATTCGATAATATATCCGTCGGGACAATTCCTTTTTCTCTAGGAATGATTGGAGTAATGGCTACCTCTGTACTTTATGCAAGAATCTCTCTCGGGGCCACCATGTGACCACTTACGCAATGTGCCCCCATACGGCTATTAAAAAATGACAATACTGCCCCTAGAGTTCCAAGAGGTTAATGCACCTGCTGTCAGATTTCAAAAAAACTTTATGGAAAAAGCATAGTATGAGAACGACGCTCAGAACCCAAAACAGCCAGAGGAATATCTGCCATTTTGGAATCAACAAAGTTAGAAACACCACCATGAATATTCACTTACCTTTTGATTTGACCTTTGATGATTTTCATCAGAAGGCACTCCCAGGAATCCCAGTTTGACAATAAATGACTGATTTGTTCCATAGAGTTCCATCATTTATGTCCAAATAGCCACTTGTTGTTAGCATGTTCAGCCCAGTAATCCAACTTCATGAGGCGCAGGCACTTCATCCAGACAAAAAGTTATGTTACAGTCCTTTAGAAATATGTCAAACGATGTATGGAATCAATCGTTAGGAAGTTTTTAACATAAAACATAAATCATTTTCCAACCGGAGAATTCCTTTGTCTTCAAAAAAGCACTGGAACGAGAGGTAACTCTGTTGGGAGCGCTCGTCACGAGCCTGAGACACTCTGCCAGACCACTGACTCAAAGAGGTCTCATGAGCCCCTCCTTTATAGTAGAATCCTCAAACCAGTTTCTAAAGACGGTTGACATCTAGTGGAAGACCTAGGAATTGCAACCTCGTCCATATATCAATGTGTATTCGGTAGGCCAAGCTTTGAAAAACTACAAACCTCAGATGTCCCACTTCCTGGTTGGATTTTTCTCAGGTTTTCGCATGCCGTATGAGTTCTGTTATACTCACAGACATCATTCAAACAGTTTTAGAAACTTCAGAGTGTTTTCTATCCAATACTAATAATAATATGCATAATATGCATATATTAGCATCTGGGACAGAGTTGGAGGCAGTTCACTCTGGGAACGCTATTCATCCAAAAGTGAAAATGCTGCCCCCTATCCCAAAAAGGTTAATAACAAATTCTTATTTACAATGACGGCCTACCAAAAGGCAGAAGGCCTTCTGCGGGGACGGGGGCCTGGGATTAAAAATGTAAAATAATTACAATATCAATATAGGACGAAACACACATCAAAACAAGAGAGACACAACACTACATAAAGAGAGACCTAAGAAAACAACACAGCTAGGCAGCAACACATGACAACACAGCGTGGTAGCAATACAACATAACAACAACATGGCAGCAGCACAACATGGTAGCAGAACAAAACATGGTACAAACATTATTTGGCACAGACACCAGCAATATTGTAGAGCCAACAATAGATCCCACAAAGCAGCCACAACTGGCAGTAAGAGTGGCCATGATTGAGTCTTTGAATGAAGAGATTGAGATAAAACTGTCCAGTTTGAGTGTTTGTTGCAGCTCGTTCCAGTCACTAGCTGCAGCAAACTGAAAAAGGGAGCGACCCAGGGATGTGTGTGCTTTGGGGACCTTTAACAGAATGTGACTGGCAGAACAAGTGTTGTATGTGAAGGATGAGGGCTGCAGTAGATATCTCAGATAGGGGGGAGTGAGGCCTAAGGGGGAGATGTTCCCATTCCCGATTGTACCCAGTCCCTATTTGAACTTCATCTCCATCTCTCTCCTTTTGTCTCTCTCTTCCTCAACACCCACCACACACACAGGCACATAATATAGGTTTAGTGATGTAATGATTATTGTCTTTGGTTACATACACTGTTAAAAATGGTGTTGCTCTTACAGTATTATACAATAAAACTAACAACAATGTACCGTATTACGTACAACTACTTTTGTAATACAACTTTAGGCATTTTTAAACGTAACTAATTGATCAAATTGAAGACGGGATTATCTGTGTTCAATAGAGGAAGACAACAAACTCAAACATGCTTTCTGGTCTTGCGCCTCTATCAAACAGTACACATGACGTGACACTTGTTCAAGATGGCTATACTTCTTCATTACACAAAGGAATAACCTCAACCAATTTCTAAAGACTGGTGACATCCAGTGGAAGCGGAAGGAACTTCAAGAAGGTCCCTTAGAAATCTGGTTTCCCAATGAAAACCCTTTGAATAGACAGTTACCTCAACAACAACAAAAAATCTGAATGGTTTGTCCTCTGGGTTTTGCCTGCTATACTCACTGACATGATTCAAACAGTTTTAGAAACTTCAGAGTGTTTTCTATCCAAATCTACTAATAATATGCATATCTTATATTCTGGGGATGAGTAGCAGGCAGTTGAATTTTGGCACGCTATTTATCCAAAAGTGAAAATGCTGTCCCCTGTCCTGAAGAAGTTTTAAGGTTTATTTCACAGGACTGTTTTTTCCCGCACGTTTGTTTAGTCAGAGGAGCGTGTTCCTCCGTTTTCGACTAGACTGTGTTCCTGTTTTCTATTGGCTGCTTTTGTTGTCCTGTACCTGTTGTCCTGTACCTGTTGTCCTGTACCTGTTGTCCTGTACCTGTTGTCCTGTACCTGTTGTGTTGGTGGACCAGTAAATAAAACACCCTTCTTGAAATTCTTGCTCTCCTGCACCTGACTCTACACCCACCTCTCCTAGGGAGATACTGACTGACTCTACACCCACCTCTCCTAGGGAGATACTCTACACCCACCTCTCCAAGGGCGATACTCTACACCCACCTCTCCAAGGGAGATACTCTACACCCACCTCTCCAAGGGAGATACTCTACACCCACCTCTCCAAGGGAGATACTCTACACCCACCTCTCCAAGGGAGATACTCTACACCCACCTCTCCAAGGGAGATACTGACTGACTACACCCACCTCTCCAAGGGAGATACTCTACACCCACCTCTCCTAGGGAGATACTGACTGACTCTACACCCACCTCTCCTAGGGAAATACTGACTGACTCTACATCCACCTCTCCTAGGGAGATACTCTACACCCACCTCTCCTAGGGAGATACTGACTGACTCTACATCCACCTCTCCTAGGGAGATACTGACTGACTCTACACCCACCTCTCCTAGGGAGATACTCTACACCCACCTCTCCTAGGGAGATACTGACTGACTCTACATCCACCTCTCCTAGGGAGATACTGACTGACTCTACACCCACCTCTCCTAGGAAGATACTGACTGACTCTACACCCACCTCTCCTAGGGAGATACTGACTGACTCTACACCCACCTCTCCTAGGGAGATACTCTACACCCACCTCTCCTAGGGAGATACTGACTGACTCTACACCCACCTCTCCTAGGGAAATACTGACTGACTCTACATCCACCTCTCCTAGGGAGATACTGACTGACTCTACACCCACCTCTCCTAGGGAGATAATCTACACCCACCTCTCCTAGGGAGATACTGACTGACTCTACATCCACCTCTCCTAGGGAGATAATGACTGACTCTACACCCACCTCTCCTAGGGAGATACTGACTGACTCTACACCCACCTCTCCTAGGGAGATACTCTACACCCACCTCTCCTAGGGAGATACTGACTGACTCTACATCCACCTCTCCTAGGGAGATACTGACTGACTCTACACCCACCTCTCCTAGGGAGATACTCTACACCCACCTCTCCTAGGGAGATACTGACTGACTCTACATCCACCTCTCCTAGGGAGATACTGACTGACTCTACACCCACCTCTCCTAGGGAGATACTCTACACCCACCTCTCCTAGGGAGATACTGACTGACTCTACACCCACCTCTCCTAGGAAGATACTGACTGACTCTACACCCACCTCTCCTAGGGAGATACTGACTGACTCTACACCCACCTCTCCCAGGGAGATACTGACTGACTCTACACCCACCTCTCCTAGGGAGATACTGACAACCTGATCCTCATCTAATCTAATCTGGCTCTACACCCACCTCTCCTAGGGAGATACTGACAATCTGATCTTCATCTAATCTAATCTGACTCCACACCCACCTCTCCTAGGGAGATACTGACAATCTGATCCTCATCTAATCTAATCTGACTCCACATCCACCTCTCCTAGGGAGATACTGACAACCTGATCCTCATCTAATCTAATCTGGCTCTACACCCACCTCTCCTAGGGAGATACTGACAATCTGATCATCATCTAATCTAATCTGACTCCACACCCACCTCTCCTACTGACAATCTGATCCTCATCTAATCTAATCTGACTCCACACCCACCTCTCCTAGGGAGATACTGACAATCTGATCTTCATCTAATCTAATCTGACTCCACACCCACCTCTCCTAGGGAGATACTGACAATCTGATCTTCATCTAATCTAATCTGACTCCACATCCACCTCTCCTAGGGAGATACTGACAATCTGATCTTCATCTAATCTAATCGACTCCACACCCACCTCTCCTAGGGAGATACTGACAATCTGATCCTCATCTAATCTAATCTGACTCCACACCCACCTCTCCTAGGGAGATACTGACAATCTGATTATCATCTAATCTAATCTAATCTGACTCTACACCCACCTCTCCTAGGGAGATACTGACAATCTGATCCTCATCTAATCTAATCTGACTCTACACCCACCTCTCCTAGGGAGATACTGACAATCTGATCTTCATCTAATCTAATCTGACTCCACATCCACCTCTCCTAGGGAGATACTGACAATCTGATCTTCATCTAATCTAATCTGACTCTACACCCACCTCTCCTAGGGAGATACTGACAATCTGATCTTCATCTAATCTAATCTAATCTGACTCCACACCCACCTCTCCTACTGACAATCTGATCCTCATCTAATCTAATCTGGCTCTACACCCATCTCTCCTAGGGAGATACTGACAATCTGATCCTCATCTAATCTAATCTGACTCCACACCCACCTCTCCTACTGACAATCTGATCCTCATCTAATCTAATCTGACTCCACACCCACCTCTCCTAGGGAGATACTGACAATCTGATCATCATCTAATCTAATCTGACTCCACACCCACCTCTCCTACTGACAATCTGATCCTCATCTAATCTAATCTGACTCCACACCCACCTCTCCTAGGGAGAGTAAGTTAGAGATACTGACACTTTCTTTCAACACCATAGTGCCCTCAAAGCTCATCAATAAGCTAAGTATCCTGGGACTAAACACCTCCCTCTGCAACTGTATCCTGGACTTCCTGACGGGCCACCCCCAGGTGGTAATGGAAGGTAACAACACATCCGCTATGCTGATCTTCAACACAGGACCACCTCAGGGGTGTGTGCTCAGTCCCTTACCGTACTCCCTGTCCACTCATGACTGCACGGTCAGGCACGACTCCAACACCATCATTAAGTTTGCAGATGACACAACAGTGATCACCGACAATGACAAGACAGCCTATAGGGAGGAGGTCAGAGACCTGGCCGTGTGGTGCCCCTCAACGTGATCAAGACCAAGGAGATGATTGTGGACTACAAGAAAAAGAGAACCAAGCACGCCCTCAAAATCATTGATGGGGCTGCAGTGGAGCAGGTTGAGAGCTTCAAGTTCCTTGTTGTCCACATCACCAACAAACTAGCATGGACCAAGACAGTCGTGAAGAGGACACAACATAGCCTATTTCCCCTGAGGAGAGTGAAAAGATTTGCCATGGGTCCTCAGATCCTCAAAAGATTCTACAGCTGCACCATCGAGAGCATTCTGACTGGTTGTATCACTGCCTGGTATGGCAACTGCTTGGCCTCCGACCGCAAGGCATTACAGAGTGTAGTGCGAATGGCCCAGTACATCACTGGGGCCAAGCCTCCTGCCACCCAGGACCTCTATACCAGGCGATGTCAGAGGAAGAGGAAATATTGTCAAAGACTCCAGCCACCCTAGTCATAGTCTGTTCTCTCTGCTACCGCACGACAAGCGGTACCGGAGCACCAAGTCTAGGTCCAAGAGGCTTCTAAACAGCTTCTACCCCCAAGCCATAAGACTCCTGAACACCTAATCTAATAGCTACCCAGACTATTTGCATTGCTCCCCCTCCCCCCTTTTACACCGCTGCTACTATCTGTTGATATCATCTCTGCATAGTCACTTTAATAACTCTACCTACATGTACATTAAACCTGGACTAACCGGTGCCCCCGCACGTTGACTCTGTACCGGTACCCCCTGTATATAGCCTTCACATTGACTATGTACCGGTACCCCCTGTATATATATAGCCTCCACATTGACTCTGTAGCGGTACCCCCTGTATATAGCCTCCACATTGACTCTGTACCGGTACCCCCTGTATATAGCCTCCACATTGACTCTGTACCGGTACCCCCTGTATATAGCCTCCACATTGACTCTGTACCGGTACCCCCTGTATATAGCCTACACATTGACTCTGTACCGGTACCCCCTGTATATAGCCTCCACATTGACTCTGTACCGGTACCCCCTGTATATAGCCTCCACATTGACTCTGTACCGGTACCCCCTGTATATAGCCTCCACATTGACTCTGTACCGGTACCCCCTGTATATAGTCTCCACATTGACTCTGTACCGGTACCCCTGTATATAGTCTCCACATTGACTCTGTACCGGTACCCTGTATATAGCCTCCACATTGACTCTGTACCGGTACCCCCTGTATATAGCCTCCACATTGACACTGTACCGGTACTCCTGTATATAGCCTCCACATTGACTCAGTACCGGTACCCCTGTATATAGCCTCCACATTGACTCTGTACCGGTACCCCCTGTATATAGCCTCCACATTGACTCTGTACCGGTACCCCTGTATATAGTCTCCACATTGACTCTGTACCGGTACCCCCTGTATATAGCCTCCACATTGACTCTGTACCAGTACCCCCTGTATATAGCCTCCACATTGACTCTGTACCGGTACCCCCTGTATATAGCCTCCACATTGACTCTGTACCGGTACCCCCTGTATATAGCCTCCACATTGACTCTGTACCGGTACCCCCTGTATATAGCCTCCACATTGACTCTGTACCGGTACCCCCTGTATATAGCCTCCACATTGACTCTGTACCGGTACCCCCTGTATATAGTCTCCACATTGACTCTGTACCGGTACCCCCTGTATATAGCCTCCACATTGACTCTGTACCGGTACTCCCTGTATATAGCCTCCACATTGACTCTGTACCGGTACCCCCTGTATATAGTCTCCACATTGACTCTGTACCGGTACCCCTGTATATAGCCTCCACATTGACTCTGTACCGGTACCCCCTGTATATAGCCTCCACATTGACTCTGTACCGGTACCCCCTGTATATAGCCTCCACATTGACTCTGTACCGGTACCCCCTGTATATAGCCTCCACATTGACTCTGTACCGGTACCCCCTGTATATAGCCTCCACATTGACTCTGTACCGGTACCCCCTGTATATAGCCTCCACATTGACTCAGTACCGGTACCCCCTGTATATAGTCTCCACATTGACTCAGTACCGGTACCCCTGTATATAGTCTCCACATTGACTCTGTACTGGTACCCCTGTATATAGCCTCCACATTGACTCTGTACCGGTACCCCTGTATATAGCCTCCACATTGACTCTGTACCGGTACCCCCTGTATATAGCCTCCACATTGACTCTGTACCGGTACCCCTGTATATAGCCTCCACATTGACTCAGTACCGGTACCCCCTGTATATAGTCTCCACATTGACTCTGTACCGGTACCCCCTGTATATAGTCTCCACATTGACTCTGTACCGGTACCCCCTGTATATAGCCTCCACATTGACTCTGTACCGGTACCCCCTGTATATAGCCTCCACATTGACTCTGTACCAGTACCCCCTGTATATAGCCTCCACATTGACTCAGTACCGGTACCCCCTGTATATAGCCTCCACATTGACTCTGTACCGTAATACCCTGTATATAGTCTCGCTAATGTTATTTTACTGCTGCTATTTAACTACTTGTTACTTTTATTTCTTATTCAGTATTTTTTTTTTAACTGCATTGTTGGATAGGAGCTTGTAAGTTAGCATTTCACTGTAAGTTCACAAAAAGTACTTTCTTACAAAACAATTTAATCACAACAATAAAACAAAGAGCTCTTTCACAACATGTGCTGTTGTATATGGCGCCTGTGACTAATACAATTTCAATTTGATCATATAATCCTGCTGTGGTGCTTTAATGGTTACAGTAGGGGTCATTTATTTAAATCATTTTGCTTAATTAATTAACACAGTACTGTTTTTCTTACAGCCCCGCTGTTGTAAAGCAAAATTGAAGCGTTTAGGTTTCAGCTCCGCTGTCAGTATAATGCTGTGAGTTTTACAGAGAAAAGTTTTACAGGGAATTCTCTGTTCCTCCACCCTCTCTTCCTTCAGCAACGGCTGACGGCTTTGGGGTCTGTCCCAAATGGCACCCTATTCCCTATAGAGTGCACTTCTTCAGACTACGGACCACAGGACACTGTTCAAAAGTAGTGCACTACATTTGAGACACAGTATTTTGTATTTTATTAGGGATATACTCTGGAGAGGGAAAGCCTTGGGTATGGTATCTATCAGTAGAAAAAAAAAACGTATTTCTAGCTAATGTCTCTCTGATTGGGTCAGAGTGTCTGCCAGTGGGTGGGTTACTCCTCGGGGTTATTAATGGTGAGCTGCGTGGTGTCTAGGATGTTGGGCAGGAAACATGGTGTTAGCTATGGTGGTTGACAGATTATAGGGAGAGAGAGAGAGGGCCCCAGGGCATGAGGCCTCTGGACTGCCACTGTCTCCAATAGATAACTCAAACTCTCTCTCTCTCACACACACACACACACACACACAAAGACACACACACACACACACACACTCCAACTTCAACTCCGATACAGCACAGACATCATCTTCAGCTGTTCACAGTCCATATAACTCAGTGCCAGCTGAAGTCAGCTGCCACTGTTATTAAGCATGATAACTGTAATCACACCAGCTGCCTGCCTCCCGGGAGTACAGATTAAAGACCCTTTATTTAAAGGGGTATTAGAAAGCCTGGTAATAGTGGAGGACCAAATGAAAAATGAATAATGGGGAAAAAAAAGAGTATGTAGACAGACAATCAGGAAGAAAATGTGTGTGTGTGTGTGTGTGTGTGTGTGTGTGTGTGTGTGTGTGTGTGTGTGTGTGTGTGTGTGTGTGTGTGTGTGTGTGTGTGTGTGTGCGTGTGTGTGTGTGTGTGTGTGTGTGTGTGTGTGTGTGTGTGTGTGTGCCTGTGTGCGGTGAGGAAATATATAAAGTTCAGTTTTGAAGTCATTATCCTTTCTCATTGACGTCAGGTAAGATCAACACACACATACAGTTCACTGTTATAGTTATCTTGGCAAGTCGGGTTAAGAACAAATTCTTACTTTACAATGATGGCGGGTTATCTGCCTTGTTCAGGTGCAGAACAGCTCGGGGATTTGATCTAGCAACCCTTTCAGTTACTGGCCCAATGCTCTAACCACTCGGCGATCATACGGGAAATCAAGTCACACAAGCAGCAGAGAAACTTTCCCTCGTCAAAACAAAACGCATCCTTGTTCACTTACAGGGTGTAGTCTCAGTCTCCTATCTGCTCGATATGTCCACAGCTGTTTATATAGAGCTGTGATTTTACATCTGTCTCGTTCCTATGGTAGACCATCTGTCCTGTCTATATACATTACCTACAGCAATACACACAGTAGGTGTCAGTTTCTTCACATCTTCAATTCTTATGGTTCGTACATGCATGATTTGATTTGAATTGAATTGATTTGGTTTGAACAGGGACCCATTTAGGATCCACCCATTGATTTGATTTGAACAGGGACCCATTTAGGATCCACCCATTGATTTGATTTGAACAGGGACCCATTTAGGATCCACCCATTGATTTGATTTGAACAGGGACCCATTTAGGATCCACCCATTGATTTGATTTGAACAGGGACCCATTTAGGATCCACCCATTGATTTGATTTGAACAGGGACCCATTTAGGATCCACCCATTGATTTGATTTGAACAGGGACCCATTTAGGATCCACCCATTGATTTGATTTGAACAGGGACCCATTTAGGATCCACCCATTGATTTGATTTGAACAGGGACCCAATTAGGATCCACCCATTGATTTGATTTGAACAGGGACCCATTTAGGATCCACCCATTGATTTGATTTGAACAGGGACCCATTTAGGATCCACCCATTGATTTGATTTGAACAGGGACCCATTTAGGATCCACCCATTGATTTGATTTGAACAGGGACCCATTTAGGATCCACCCATTGATTTGATTTGAACAGGGACCCATTTAGGATCCACCCATTGATTTGATTTGAACAGGGACCCATTTAGGATCCACCCATTGATTTGATTTGAACAGGGACCCATTTAGGATCCACCCATTGATTTGATTTGAACAGGGACCCATTTAGGATCCACCCATTGATTTGATTTGAACAGGGACCCATTTAGGATCCACCCATTGATTTGATTTGAACAGGGACCCAATTAGGATCCACCCATTGATTTGATTTGAACTGGGACCCATTTAGGATCCACCCATTGATTTGATTTGAACAGGGACCCATTTAGGATCCACCCATTGATTTGATTTGAACAGGGACCCATTTAGGATCCACCCATTGATTTGATTTGAACAGGGACCCAATTAGGATCCACCCATTGATTTGATTTGAACAGGGACCCAATTAGGATCCACCCATTGATTTGAACTGGTGGAGAGACGACTCCCAAATCAAATCAGATGTGATTGGTCACATACACGTGGTTAGTGGATGTTAATGCGAGTGTAGGGTAATGCTTGTGCTTCTCGTTTCGACTTTGCAGTAATATCTACCAAGTAATCTAACAAATTCACAATAACAACCTTATACACATAAATACACACAAATCTAAAGGGTTGAATAAGAATATGCACGCATAAATATATGAATGGCCGTGCGACACATAGGCAAGATGCAGTAGATGGTGTAGAATACAGTATATACATATGAGATGAGTAATGTAGGATATGTAAACATTATTAAAGTGGCTTTATTTAAAGTTATTTACCTTTATTAAATCCATTTATTTAAGTAAAACCAGAGATTTGAATCTGGACGTTGGCAGCAGAATCTCAATTCTTATTTTATTTTTTTTATTTTTTATTACACCTTTATTTAACCAGGTAGGCCAGTTGACACACAAGCTCTCATTTACAACTGAGACCTGGCCAAGATAAAGCAAAGCAGTGCGACAACAACACAGAGTTACACATAAACAAACGTACAGTCAATAACAATAGAAAAATCTATGTACAGTGTGTGCAAATGTAGAAGAGTAGGGAGGTAAGGCAATAAATAGGCCATGGAGGCGAAATCATTACAATTTATCATTAACACTTACGCTTAAAGTTAGTGAGGGAGATATAAGACTCCATCTTCAGTGATTTTTGCAAATCGTTCCAGTCATTGGCAGCAGAGAACTGGAAGGAAAGACGACCAAAGGAGGGATTGGTTTTGGGGATGAACTGTGAAATATACCTGCTGGAGTACGTGCTATGGGTGGTGTTGCTATGGTGACTGGGCTTTACCTAGCAAAGACTTATAGATGACCTGGAGCCAGTGGGTTTGCCACAAATACTTAGTGAGGGCCAGCCAACGAGAGCATACAGGTCGCAGTGGTGGGTAGTATATGAGGCTTTGGTGACAAAACGGATGGCACTGTGATAGACTACATCCAGTTTGCTGAGTAGGGTGTTGGAGGCTATTTTGTAAATGACATCGCCGAAGTCAAGGATCGGTAGTATAGCCAGTTTTATGAGGGTATGTTTGGCAGCATGAGTGAAGTAGGCTTTAATTCTAGATTACATTTTTGATTGGAGATGGTCAATGTGAGTCTGGAAGGAGAGTTTACAGGCTAACCAGACACCTAGGTATTTGTAGTTGTCCACATATTCTAAGTCAGAACGATCCATTTAATTGATGCTAGCCGGGCGGGAGGGTGCGGGCAGCATTCGGTTGAAAATAATGCACTTAGTTTTTCTTGTATTTAAAAGCAGTTGGAGGCCTTGGAAGGAGAGGTGTATGGCATTGAAGCTCTTTTGGAGGTTTGTTAGCACAGTGTCCAAAAGAAGGGCCAGATGTATACAGAATGATGTCGTCTGCATAGAGGTGGATCAGAGAATCACCAGCAGCAAGAGCGACATCATTGATATATAAAGAGAAAAGAATCGGCCCGAGAATTGAACCCTGTGGCACCACCATAGATACTGCCTGTCCAGACAACAGGCCCTCCAATTTGACACACTGAACTCTATCTGAGAAGTAGTTGGTGAACCAGGCGAGGCAATCATTTGAGAGGCCAAGGCTATTGAGTCTGCCGATAAGAATGCTGTGATTGAGATATTCTAAAGCCTTGGCCAGGTCGATGAAGACGGCTGCACAGTACTGTCTTTTATCGATAGCGTTTATGATATTGTTTAGGATCTTGAGCGTGGCTGAGGTGCACCCATGACCAGCTCTTGGGGAAGTTGCTGCAGGGGGTGCTGAGATGTTGGTAGGGGTAACCAGGTGGAAAGCATGGCCAGCCGTAACAAATGTTTATTGAAATGATCGATTATCGTAGCTTTATCAGTGGTGACAACGTTTCCTATCCTCATTGCAGTGGGCAGCTGGGAGGAGGTGCTCCTATTCTCCATGGACTTTACAGTGTCCCAAAACTGTTTGGAATTAGTGCTACAGGATGCAAATCTCTGTTTGAAAAAGCTAGCCTTAGCTTTCCTAACTGACTGAGTATATTGGTTCCTGACTTCTCTGAAAAGTTGTATATCGCGGGGGGGTATTCGATGCGAATATCATACGCTACAGGATGTTTTTGTGCTGGTCAAGGGCAGTCAAGTCTGGGGTGAACCAAGGGCTATATATGTTCTAAGTTTGATATTTTTTGAATGGGGAATGCTTATTTAAGACTGTGAGGAAAGCACTTTTAACCTGTTACTCCTACCCCCTACTTTTTCGAACATTCTGTTAAAAATCGCGCAACATTTCAGCGCCCTGCTGCTCATGCCAGGAATATAGTATATGCATATGATTAGTATGTGTGGATAGAAAACACTCAGACGTTTATAAAACTGGTTAAATAACGGCTGTGACTATAACAGAACGTGCGTTTCATCGAAAAGCGCAGGAAAATCTGATCACTGAAAATTGGAAAATATATCAATGCGCCACTTGCATGAATTGTCTATGGGAAAGCAAATTACCTGGAGCCGAGATTGCAATTCCTACAGCTTCCACACAATGTCAACAGTCTTGTCATTTGCCTAGGCTTTGTTTCTTGGTCAAACGAAGAAGAGACAGCCGATTTCTTCAGGTCTCGGACCGGATATTTTGGTTGAGATTACCCGGACATTATTTCCAGACGTACTCCTATAGAATACACATCGCCTCGTGATCATTTTGATCGCTTCTTAACGTTTACTAATATCTAAAGTTGCATTACAAAAGTATTTCGAAGTGTTTTGTGAAAGTTTATCGTCGACATTTTTTATTTTAAAAAATTACGTTACGTTATAAGACGCTATTTTTTTCGTTTATCACACAGTCTTCATAGATCGATATCTAGGCTATATATGGACCGATTTAATCGGAAAAAAGAGTCAATAGTGATTATGGGACATCTAGGAGTGCCAACAAAGAAGATGGTCAAAGGTAATGAATGTTTTATATTTTATTTGTGCGGTTTGTGTAGCGCCGACTATGCTAATTATTTTGTTTACGTCCCCTGCGGGTCTTTTGGGGTGTTACATGCTATCAGATAATAGCTTCTCATGCTTTCGCCGAAAAGCATTTTAAAAATCTGACTTGTTGCCTGGATTCACAACGAGTGTAGCTTTGATTCAATACCCTGCATGTGTATTTTAATGAACGTTTGAGTTTTAACTAGTTGATAGAGGAAATTATAGTTGAAATGATTAATTATGTATACATTATTGATTAGAAACATTTATTCGAATACTATTAAGTTAAGTTAAGCTGTTACTGAAAATGTAAGCAGAACGAATTAATTGTCTGTGCCTCTCGGGCTGTTTAAGGGGGAGGGATGCTATAGCTGTTCATACAGATAAGAAATGTTTGGGTTGTGTTCCATTAGTGGAGAAAAGTATATATTTTAGACAGTTTGGAATGTAGTTTTATGAGGGGAGTAGAAGAAGAGTTCCAGACCAAAAAACAATGGGCTCTTGTGAGAATCGGAGAGAGGGTGGGAAACTGATGATGTCATTTTCAGTTTATAACCTGTGGAAATATGTGTATGCGTTTAGTACTCTCTTGAAATAAACGCTGTTACCTTTGGCTTTTAAGACTGGTCTCAATCTACTTCATGCATAATTAAAGAACTTACAACTCATTAATGAATTAGAAATGAGTGCGAATTGGTTTTGGCAATAAAACATGCAGGAATTTAGAATTCCTCTATCACTAGTACTATTAGCATTTAGCGTAGCGCATTTGCATTTCCAGATGTCTAGATGGGACGCCTGCGTGTCAGGTAGGAGCAAGAGGTTAAAGAGCAACCAGACATCCTCTACTGACGGGATGAGGTCAGTATCTTTCCAGGATACCCGGGCCAGGTCTATTAGAAAGGCCTGCTCGCAGAAGTGTTTTATGGAGCATTTGACAGTGATGAGGGGTGGCCATTTGACCGTGGACACATTACGCACATAGGCAATGAGACAGTGATCGTTGAGATCCTGGTTGAAGACAGCAGAGGTGTATTTAGAGGTCAAGTTGGTCAGGACAATATCTAAGAGGGTGCCCATGGTTACAGATTTAGGGTTGTACCTGGTAGGTTCCTTGATAATTTGTGTGAGATTGAGGGCATCTATCTTAGATTGTAGGATGGCTGGGGTGTTAAGCATGTCCCAGTTTAGGTCACCTAACAGTACAAACTCTGAAGATAGATGGGGGGCAATCAATTCACATATGGTGTCCAGGGCACAGATGGGGGCTGAAGGGGGTCTATAACATGCGACAACGGTGAGTGACTTGTTTCTGGAAAGGTGGATTTTTAAAAGTAGAAGCTCAAATTGTTTGGGCACAGACCTGGATAGTATGATAGAACTATGCAGGCTATATCTGAGGTGGATTGCAACTCCGCCCCCTTTGGCAATTCTATCTTGTTGGAAAATGTTATAGTTAGGGGATGGAAATTTCAGGATTTTTGGTGGCCTTCATAAGCCAGGATTCAGACATGGCTAGGACATCCGGGTTAAGGGAGTGTGCTAAAGCAGGGGGTAAAACAAACTAAGGGAGGAGGCTTTCTAATGTTAACATGCATGAAACCAAGGCTTTTACGGGTACAGAAGTCAACAGATGAGAGTGCCTGGAGAATGGGAGTGGAGCTAGGGGCTGCAGGGCCTGGGTTAACCTCTACATCACCAGAGGAACAGAGGAGGAGTAGGATAAGGGTACGGCTAAAGGCTATAAGAACTGGTCGTCTAGTGCGTTCGGAACAGAGAGTAAAAGGTGCAGATTTCTGGGCACGGAAGAATAGATTCAAGGCATAATATACAGACAAGGGTATGGTAGGATGTGAATACAGTGGAGGTAAACCTAGGCATTGAGTGACGATGAGAAAGGTTTTGTCTCTAGAGGAACCATTTAAGCCAGGTAAGGTCACCACATGTTTTGGGGGGTGGAACAAAAAGCATAATGAGCAGGGCTGGAGGCTCTACAGTGAAATAAAACAATAATCAGTAACCACAACAGCAACAGACAAGGCATATTGATATTAGGGAGAGGCATGTGTAGCCGAAATGATCATAGGGTCCAGTGAGTAGCTAGGCGAGCTGGAGACACGGAGATTCAGACAGCTGGCAGGATGGGGCTAGCAGGCTAGCAGATGGGCCTTCGGGGGACGTCGCAACGGAAGTGCCTGTTGAAACCCCCTCGGACGGTTAAGTCTGCAGACCAGTCGTGATGGATCGGCGGGGCTCCGTGTCGGCAGTAAAAGGGTCCAGGCCAAATGACAAAATAGGTATTGTAGCCCAAGAATTGGCTGATGGACCTCTTCAGCTAGCAGGGAGATGGGCCTAGCTCGAGGCTAACTGGTGCTTGCGTTGGGACAGAGATGGTAGCCAGGAGAAGCCACTTGAATAGCAGCTAGCTAGCTGTGACGATCCGATGTAAAGGTTCAGAGCTTGCGGTAGGAATCCGGAGATGTGGTAGAGGAAAAAGCAGTCCGATATGCTTTGGGTTGATGTTGCTCTGTGCACCCTCCCTCCCTCTCTCCTTCCATCCCCCATATGTCCCTTCCTCCTTCACACTCTCCCACCCTCCCACCCTCTCTTCTTCACTCTCTCCTTCCTTCCTTCCCTCCCTCCGTGCCTGAGCCTTGATGCACCGGTACCGCCTGCAGTGCGGGAGAATGGAGAACAGTCCATGTCTCGGATGGCTAGAGTCTTTGTAAATTTTTTCAGACACCGCCTGGCGTGTACGGTAAAAGTTAAAAGACAGACGACTGTGAGGTTGAGCTCTAATGCTGTGACGCTGTTGTGTTTGTTTGTGTGTGTGTGTGTGTGTGTGTGTGCAGCTGTGTATATGTACATATCAGACACCCAGTGGTCTGTGTTGAGTCAAGTACATCAGTAGGTTTTCTAGCTGGCCTTATCACAGTTTTTTTTGATTGCTTAATTGAGCACGATTTTCAAAACAGGGCCCCGTGTTTTCAAAACACTACACACAATTAGCACAACCACACACCCAATTAGCACAACCACACACCCAATTAGCACAACCACACACCCAATTAGCACAACCACACACCCAATTAGCACAACCACACACCCAATTAGCACAACCACACACCCAATTAGCACAACCACACACCCAATTAGCACAACCACACACCCAATTAGCACAACCACACACCCAATTAGCACAACCACACACCCAATTAGCACAACCACACACCCAATTAGCACAACCACACCCAATTAGCACAACCACACACCCAATTAGCACAACCACACACCCAATTAGCACAACCACACACCCAATTAGCACAACCACACACCCAATTAGCACAACCACACACCCAATTAGCACAACCACACACCCAATTAGCACAACCACGACAGAGCCTTTGCAAAATTAAACACTCTTGTAAAAACTATACACATCTTTTTAAAAACCACACTTTGTTCCCATATGAAACACACACGTTTCACATTACTATACTCTGGTTGCACGAGTTACACTCTGCTGTGATAAACCTAAAACACTTTTAGCACTTCTACTTCCCTATGATTAGAGTAGGCTACTATCAACAAAGTACAAATATGATGTAAATTCACCAAACACTACACATGACCAATGTTGCAGACTGAAGAAACTCATTTATTTCTCAACACGCCCAAAATGTTGACATGGAGATTAATAATACTGTAACCAAACGTTACTTTACATATTGTAAGATCAAAAAAATTAAATAAAAAATAACTAGACATTGTCTCTTCGCCTAGCTGGATCTGGCCAGAGAATTTCATGGAAAGAAAGAAACGTCTTGAATGACGAATCCATCCTTGCATTGCTGCTACCTCCATCTGGTCACAGGCCTCCTCCATGGCTTGGATGAGGGGTACCTCAGCCTGGAGACGGAGATCATATACCTTCCACCGCCATGCTGAGAAAAACTCTTCTATAGGGTTGAGGAATGGACAGTATGGTGAAAGATATAGGACGGTGAATGTTGTGGATGTTGATGTTGCTGAAACCAGTTCTGAATCAGAGCAGAGCGGTGGAAAGACACATTGTCCCAGACAACAATGTATTTCATATGATCGATTTGATTTGCTGCTGTTATGTTGTGCAATTAGTCCAAGAATGTAAGTATGAGTGCTGTGTTGTCAGGGCCTATATGGGCATGGCGGTGGAGGACCCTTTTCTGTGTAATGGCTGCACAGAGTGTTATATTACCCCCACGTTGCCCTGGGACATTGACTACATTGCCCTGTGGCCAATGATGCTTCTTCCCCTCCTTCGTGTTCTCGTCAGGTTGAACCCAGCCTCATCTACGTAAATGAACTCATGCTGGATCTCCTCTCCATCCATCCAATTGCTTCATTTGAATATGTTTTCTTTTAGGATGCGTGCCAGTGTTGATGTTGAGACCTGATGGATATCGTTGAAAATGGCTATTGGTTACTGACAATGTTAGCTTGGAGCTGCTTGAGTGTTATAGCATTGTTGGCCAAAACCATGTTTACTATCTCCCTCTCTTGCTGTTCTGTGAACATAGGAGGCCTTCCCCCTTGTCGTCCCTGACCCTCAATTCTGTGTAGAAAAACATTATACAATAGTACAGTAATTTCACAGGAAAAGGTAACTGAAGTGCATAGAATATAGTACTGTAAGCATTTACTGAAACCGTGCAGATGTTTTTGATATGATGATATTTTTACAATACCTATTTTCCAGTCTAAATGTTCTCATCACACTTGCCACTGTATATCGGCTTAGATTTGGCTGTACTCGCAGTCCAGCCTCCCTCAGCGTCAGGCCGTGGTTGACAACGTGGTCAACCAGTGTTGCGCGGATCTCATTTGTCAGATTCGGACCTCTTTGAGCACCTTCTTGTCTTCCTCTTCCTCTTCCTCCTCATCGTCCTCCTACGTCTCCTCCTCGTCCTTCTCGTCCTCCTCGTTTTACTCTTTCTCTGACTCTTTCCATTGTGCTTGAAGACCGATGAACTCACCTGCTGCTTTTTATAGTGCTTATACACCTGATTGGTGTGTCTACAATTAAGCAAACGAGTGTTTGCACACCTGATGACTGTGTTGAACCAATTGGTTGGACGGTGTGGTAATCTGACAGTCAGTGCTTTGGTATTGCAAGGACGTGACTTCATGATAGATGTGTGTGTGTAATGTATGTTAAGTGTGTTTATAGTGTTTTGTAAATCACTGTGTAGAGGTTGAGGTTGGCAATGTGCTTATAGTTGTGCAAATATGGGCTGATGTTTTGCTTCTTGAGTGTAAGGTTTTGCTAATAGTGTAGTACTTTTAGTGTGAAAGCAATCCAACAAAAACTGTAATAGCAGTTTTTGTCTTTTAACTTACAACAGCAGAGAATGTAGTAGAAAAACATTGAAGCAGTCTTTTTTTTTACACAAACTAAAGCATTGGTATGTTGAATTGATATGTTGTATTGGTATGTTGAATTGGTATGTTGAATTGGTATGTTGAATTGGTATGTTGAATTGGTATGTTGAATTGGTATGTTGAATTGGTATGTTGAATTGGTATGTTGAATTGGTATGTTGAATTGGTATGTTGAATTGGTATGTTGAATTGGTATGTTGAATTGGTATGTTGCATTGGTATGTTGAATTGGTATGTTGAATTGGTATGTTGAATTGGTATGTTGAATTGGTATGTTGAATTGGTATGTTGAATTGGTATGTTGAATTGGTATGTTGAATTGGTATGTTGAATTGGTATGTTGAATTGGTATGTTGCATTGGTATGTTGAATTGGTATGTTGAATTGGTATGTTGAATTGGTATGTTGAATTGGTATGTTGAATTGGTATGTTGAATTGGTATGTTGAATTGGTATGTTGAATTGGTATGTTGAATTGGCATGTTGAATTGGCATGTTGAATTGGTATGTTGAATTGGCATGTTGAATTGGCATGTTGAATTGGTATGTTGAATTGGCATGTTGAATTGGTATGTTGAATTGGTATGTTGAATTGGTATGTTGAATTGGTATGTTGAATTGGTATGTTGAATTGGCATGTTGAATTGGTATGTTGAATTGGCATGTTGAATTGGCATGTTGAATTGGTATGTTGAATTGGTATGTTGAATTGGTATGTTGAATTGGTATGTTGAATTGGTATGTTGAATTGGTATGTTGCATTGGTATGTTGCATTGGTATGTTGCATTGGTATGTTGAATTGGTATGTTGAATTGGTATGTTGAATTGGCATGTTGAATTGGTATGTTGAATTGGTATGTTGAATTGGTATGTTGAATTGGTATGTTGAATTGGCATGTTGAATTGGGATGTTGAATTGGCATGTTGAATTGGCATGTTGAATTGGCATGTTGAATTGGTATGTTGAATTGGCATGTTGAATTGGTATGTTGAATTGGCATGTTGAATTGGTATGTTGAATTGGTATGTTGAATTGGCATGTTGAATTGGCATGTTGAATTGGTATGTTGAATTGGTATGTTGAATTGGTATGTTGAATTGGTATGTTGAATTGGTATGTTGAATTGGTATGTTGAATTGGTATGTTGAATTGGTATGTTGAATTGGCATGTTGAATTGGTATGTTGAATTGGCATGTTGAATTGGTATGTTGAATTGGTATGTTGAATTGGTATGTTGAATTGGTATGTTGAATTGGTATGTTGAATTGGTATGTTGAATTGGCATGTTGAATTGGTATGTTGAATTGGTATGTTGAATTGGTATGTTGAATTGGCATGTTGAATTGGCATGTTGAATTGGCATGTTGAATTGGTATGTTGAATTGGTATGTTGAATTGGTATGTTGAATTGGTATGTTGAATTGGTATGTTGAATTGGTATGTTGAATTGGCATGTTGAATTGGTATGTTGAATTGGTATGTTGAATTGGCATGTTGAATTGGCATGTTGAATTGGCATGTTGAATTGGTATGTTGAATTGGTATGTTGAATTGGTATGTTGAATTGGCATGTTGAATTGGCATGTTGAATTGGCATGTTGAATTGGTATGTTGAATTGGCATGTTGAATTGGCATGTTGAATTGGTATGTTGAATTGGCATGTTGAATTGGTATGTTGAATTGGCATGTTGAATTGGTATGTTGCATTGGTATGTTGAATTGGTATGTTGAATTGGTATGTTGAATTGGCATGTTGAATTGGTATGTTGCATTGGTATGTTGAATTGGTATGTTGAATTGGTATGTTGAATTGGTATGTTGAATTGGTATGTTGAATTGGCATGTTGAATTGGTATGTTGAATTGGTATGTTGAATTGGCATGTTGAATTGGCATGTTGAATTGGCATGTTGAATTGGCATGTTGAATTGGTATGTTGAATTGGTATGTTGAATTGGTATGTTGAATTGGTATGTTGAATTGGTATGTTGAATTGGCATGTTGTATTGGTATGTTGAATTGGTATGTTGAATTGGTATGTTGAATTGGTATGTTGAATTGGTATGTTGAATTAGTATGTTGAATGTTATGTTCCTTTCGATGGTATAAAATGTCTCTCAGATCATTCACATCTTTGTGGAAGTTTCCTGTGCTGTTCATGTTTATGTCGAGGTATGTATCGTTTTTTTGTGTGTTCGAGAGTAACGGTGTCTAGGTGGAATTTGTATTTGAGGTCCTGGCAACTGGACTTTCTTTTTGGAACACCATTATTTTTGGTCTTACTGAGATTTACTGTCCGGGCCCAGGTCTGACAGAATCTGTGCATAAGATCTTGGTGCTGCTGTAGGCCCTGCTTGGTTGGGGACAGAAGCACCAGATCAACAGCAAACAGTAGACATTTAGATTCTAGTAGGGTGAGGCCGGGTGCTGCACTCTCACCACGTGCTCACCATGTACTGTATAGCTTGGAAATAAGAAACTTTGGTAGCATGAATCCTTCCAAGTTCCTTCTGCTTACCAAGAATTGCTTCCAATCAAATGCCGGCCATTTTACCAAGATAATTCTTGTCAGTTACAGTCACAGCTATGTACATTCCTTACTCAAGCGAACACCAAGACAGACCGCACTACCCTCTGGGAGAGCCTTATGGTTGATTCAAATCAAATCAAATGTATTTATAAAGCCCTTCGTACATCAGTTGATATCTCAAAGTGCTGTACAGAAACCCAGCCTAAAACCCCAAACAGCAAGCAATGCAGGTGTAGAAGCACGGTGGCTAGGAAAAACTCCCTAGAAAGGCCAAAACCTACGAAGAAACCTATAGAGGAACCAGGCTATGTAGGGTGGCCAGTCCTCTTCTGGCTGTGCCGGGTGGAGATTATAACAGAACATGGCCAAGATGTTCAAATGTTCATAAATTATGATTTGACTTGATTAGAGTGGGGTCTAGGGTTTCTGGGATAATGGTGTTGATGTGAACCATGACCAGCCTTTCAAAAGCACTTCATGATTACATTTGTGAGTGCTACGGGGCGGAAGCCATTTAGGCAGGTTACCTTGGTGTTCTTGGGCACAGAGATTATGGTGGTCTGCTTGAAACATGTAGGTATTACAGACTGGGTCAGGGAGAGGTTGAAAATGTCAGTGAAGACACTTGCCAGCTGGTCAGCACATGCTCTGAGTACACATCCTGCTAACCTGGTTACTCACATCGGCTATGGAGAGCGCGATCAGACAGTCGTCCGGAACAGCTGGTGCTCTTGTGCATAGTTCAGTGTCAGCATCCCTGTGGAACGCTTTCCACACCTTGTAGAGAGTCCAGCCTCGAATGAAGGTGTTCCTTATGTTTGGTATACTCAGTGTATATGGGCTCTGGAGGCCTGAGGAGGCCTGAGGAGGGTTGTGAATGTCTGTGATGGCTGTGGAGGCCTGTGAGGGCTGTGTAGTAGTAGTCTGAGGCTTGTTAGAGGGACATTAACACATGGATTCCATGGTCATTCATTTGGTGTTGGAGACACTATGTCTATTTTCTGCTCAACAATGGCATCAAATGAAGAGAAGAAGAGAGGAGGAGATGAGAGGGCCCCTTCTCTCTCGTGGCTCTTGCTCCCTCACTCTGTCTCTCGCTTAACTCTCACTCGTCTCATCCTCTCTTAATCTCTCCCTGCTGTCTCCATGCTCTCTGTTTCTTCCCCCCGCTCGGCTCCACCCTCTCTCTCCCTCTATCTTCCCCTCTCTCTCTCTCTTTTCCCTCCTCTCTCTCTTTCCCCCCTCCCCCCCCCCTCTCTCTCCCCCTCTCTCTCTCTCTCCCCCTCTCTCTCTTTCACTCTCTTTCTCTCTCCCCCTCTCTATCTCTGCCCTTCTCTCTCTCTCTTTCGCTCTCTCTCTCTCTCCCCCCCTCTCTCTCTCTCCCCCTCTCTCTTCCTTTCTCTCTCTCTCAATTCAATTCAATTCAATTCAAGGGGCTTTATTGGCATGGGAAACATATGTTAACATTGCCAAAGCAAGCGAAGTAGATAATATATTAAAGTGAAATAAACAATAAAAATAAACAGTAAACATTTAACATACAGAAGTTTCAAAACAATAAAGCCATTTCAAATGTCATATTATGTATATATAAAGTGTTGTAACGACGTGCAAATGGTTAAAGTAGAAAAGGGAAAATAAATAAACATAAATATGGGTTGTATTTACAATGGTGTGTGTTCTTCACTGGTTGCCCTTTTCTTGTGGCAACAGGTCACAAATCTTGCTGCTGTGATGGCACACTGTGGAATTTCACCCAGTAGATATGGGAGTTTATCAAAATCGGGTTTGTTTTCAAATTCTTTGTGGATCTGTATAATCTGAGGGAAATATGTGTCTCTAATATGGTTATACATTTGGCAGGAGGTTAGGAAGTGCAGCTCAGTTTCCACCTCATTTTGTGGGCAGTGAGCACAGCCTGTCTTCTCTTGAGAGCCATGTCTGCCTACGGCGGCCTTTCTCAATAGCAAGGCTACACTCACTGAGTCTGTACATAGTCAAAGCTTTCCTTCATTTTGGGTCAGTCACAGTGGTCAGGTATTCTGCCACTGTGTACTCTCTGTTTAGTTTGCTCTGTTTTTTTGTTAATTCTTTCCAATGTGTCAAATAATTAACTTTTTGTTTTCTCATGATTTGGTTGAGTCTAAATGTGTTGCTGTTCTGGGGCTTTGTAGGGTGTGTTTGTGTTTGTGAGCAGAGCCCCAGGACCAGCTTGCTGAGGGGCCTCTTCTCCAGGTTCATCTCTCTGTAGGGTGTGTTTGTGTTTGTGAGCAGAGCCCCAGGACCAGCTTGCTGAGGGGCCTCTTCTCCAGGTTCATCTCTCTGTAGGGTGTGTTTGTGTTTGTGAGCAGAGCCCCAGGACCAGCTTGCTGAGGGGACTCTTCTCCAGGTTCATCTCTCTGTAGTTAATGGCTCTGAGGGGTGTGTTTGTGTTTGTGAACAGAGCCCCTGGACCAGCTTGCTTAGGGGACTCTTCTCCAGGTTCATCTCTCTGTAGGTGACGGCTTTGTTATTGAAGGTTTGGGAATCACTTCCTTTTAGGTGGTTGTAGAATTTAACGTCTCTTTTCTGGATTTTGATAATTATCGGGTATCGACCTAATTCTGCTATGAATGTATAACGGATGTGAAATGGCTAGCTTAGTTAGCGGTGGGACGCGCTAAATAGCGTTTCAATCGGTTACGTCACTTGCTCTGAGACCTTGAAATAGTAGTTCCCCTTGCTCTGCAAGGGCCGCGGCTTTTGTGGAGCGATGGGTAACGATGCTTTGTGGGTGACTGTTGTTGATGTGTGCAGAGGGTCCCTGGTTCACGCCCGGGTATGGGCGAGGGGACGGTCAAAAGTTATACTGTTACACATGCATTATTTGGTGTTTTACGTTGTACACAGATTGCAGAATTATGAATTCAGAGTCTCGATTTGGTGTTTGTCCCATTTTCTGAATTCTTGCTTGGTGAGCGGAACCCAGACCTCACAACCATAAAGGGCAATAAGGTTCTATAACTGATTCAAGTATCTTTATATACAGTATATTAGGATCTGGCTATATTAATATATATATATATATATTATATATTTTGTATTTTTAGCCAGATCCTAATTGGTATGTCGAATTTTATGTTCCTTTCGATGGCATAGAATGCCCTTCTTGCCGTGTCTCTCAGATTGTTCACAGCTTTGTGGAAGTTACCTGTGGCGCTAATGTTTAGGCCGTAGTATGTATAGTTGTTTGTGTGCTCTAGGGCAACGGTGTCTAGATGGAATTTGTATTTGTTGTCCTGGCGACTGGACCTTTAATGGAACATCGTTATTTGGTTTTACTGAGATTTACTGTCCGGGCCCAGGTCTGTCAGGACCCAGGTCTGTCCGGGCCCAGGTCTGTCAGGACCCAGGTCTGTCAGGGCCCAGGACTGTCAGGGCCCAGGTCTGTCCGGGCCCAGGTCTGTCTGGGCCCAGGCCTGTCAGGGCCCAGGTCTGTCAGGGCTCAGGTCTGTCAGGGGCCAGGTCTGTCAGGGTCCAGGTCTGTCAGGGCCCAGGTCTGTCAGGGCCCAGGTCTGACAGAATCTGTGCAGAATATCTCAGTGCTGCTGTAGGCCCTCCTTGATTAGTGACAGAAGCTCCAGATCATCAGCAAACAGTAGACATTTGACTTCAGATTCTAGTAGGATGAGGCCGGCTGCTGCAGACTCTCTCTCTCTATCTTCCCCTCTCTCTCTCTTTTTCTCCATTTCTCTCTATCGCTCTAACTCTTTCTCTTTGCTTTGAACGTCATTCTTTTGATCATGTCTGTTATCCCGTCTCCTCCCTTCATATTGGCGCTGGAAAATGGCAACAGAGGAATCATCTGAAAGAGGGGATGTAATTTGTCATGTCATCCGGCAGCCACTGCTGTTGAGTGTTTGAAAAGCCTGTGGGAAAATATATTGTTAGGCTTAAACAAGCACAAACATAGACAGACAAGCAAACATGCACAGACAAGCAGACAGACAAGCAGACAGACAAGCAGGCAGGCAGGCAGGCAGGCAGGCAGGCAGGCAGGCAGGCAGGCAGGCAGGCAGACAGACAGACAGACAGACAGACAGACAGACAGACAGACAGACAGACAGACAGACAGACAGACAGACAGACAGACAGAGAGAGAAGGGCACCGTAACCTATGTGTTACACCACAGGTTACACACTAGTTACACCACAGGTTACACCACAGGTTACACACTAGTTACACCACAGGTTACACCACAGGTTACACACTAGTTACACCACAGGTTACACCGCAGGTTACACACTAGTTAAACCACAGGTTACACACTAGTTACACCACTAGTTACACAACAGGTTACACACTAGTTACACCACAGGTTACACACTAGTTACACCACAGGTTACACCACAGGTTACACACTAGTTACACCACAGGTTACACCACAGGTTACACACTAGTTACACCACAGGTTACACACTAGTTACACCACAGGTTCCACACTAGTTACACCACAGGTTATACACTAGTTACACCACAGGTTACACCACAGGTTACACACTAGTTACACCTCAGGTTATACACTAGTTACACCACAGGTGACACCACAGGTTACACACTAGGTACACCACAGGTTACACACTAGTTACACCACAGGCTACACCACAGGTTACACACTAGTTACACCACAGGTTACATCACTAGTTACAACACTGGTTACACCACAGGTTACACACTAGTTACACCTCAGGTTACGCCACAGGTTACATCACTAGTTACAACACTGGTTACACCACAGGTTACATCACTAGTTACAACACTGGTTACACCACAGGTTACACACTAGTTACACCACAGGTTACACCACAGGTTACACACTAGTTACACCACAGGTTACACCACAGGTTACACACTAGTTACACCACAGGTTACACCGCAGGTTACACACTAGTTAAACCACAGGTTACACACTAGTTACACCACTAGTTACACAACAGGTTACACACTAGTTACACCACAGGTTACACACTAGTTACACCACAGGTTACACACTAGTTACACCACAGGTTACACCACAGGTTACACACTAGTTACACCACAGGTTCCACACTAGTTACACCACAGGTTCCACACTATTTACACCACAGGTTATACACTAGTTACACCACAGGTTACACCACCGGTTACACACTAGTTACACCACAGGTTATACACTAGTTACACCACAGGTTACACACTAGTTACACCACAGGTTACACACTAGTTACACCACAGGTTATACACTAGTTACACCACAGGTTACACACTAGTTACACCACAGGTTATACACTAGTTACACCACAGGTGACACCACAGGTTACACACTAGGTACACCACAGGTTACACACTAGTTACACCACAGGCTACACCACAGGTTACACACTAGTTACACCACAGGTTACATCACTAGTTACAACACTGGTTACACCACAGGTTACACACTAGTTACACCTCAGGTTACGCCACAGGTTACATCACTAGTTACAACACTGGTTACACCACAGGTTACATCACTAGTTACAACACTGGTTACACCACAGGTTATACACTAGTTACACCACAGGTTACATCACTAGTTACAACACTGGTTACACCACAGGTTACATCACTAGTTACAACACTGGTTACACCACAGGTTATACACTAGTTACACCACAGGTTATACACTAGTTAGACCGCAGGTTACACACTAGTTGAACCACAGGTTATACACTAGTTACACCACAGGTTACAACACTGGTTACACCACAGGTTATACACTAGTTAGACCGCAGGTTACACACTAGTTGAACCACAGGTTACAACACTGGTTACACCACAGGTTACAACACTGGTTACACCGCAGGTTACACCACTAGTTACAACACTGGTTACACCACAGGTTACACACTAGTTAAACCACAGGTTACAACACTGGTTACACACTAGTTACACCACTGGTTACACCACAGCCCTGTTTCCTCTCTTCACCAGCTCCTCCCCATCCCCTCTCCTCTTCTTCCCATCTCCTCTCCTCTCCGCTCCACTCCGCTCCTTACTTCCTTTTTCACATCTGTGATTTTCCTGTCAGTCTGTCTGTCAGTCTTTCTGTCAGTCTCGCTCCCTCTCGTTGTGATCCGTAATGTGGTTATTAAGGGGGATATATATGGATATATATATATAATATATATATATATTAGAGAGAGAGAGAGAGACCAGCAGCGCTACTTTTATCTAATGGCAGTGGCTTTACTTCAGGTTCAACTGGAGACAATCACTGCTCTGAAAACCGGCCTTATTCTGCAAGAGTTCGTTAACTTTTAATAGAGATATGTGCAGCGCCTAAATGAATGTAAGAGTGAGTGTTACTGATGTGTTTTCTGTGGGTGTGGGTAGATATTATACTCTAGTCAACCCTAGTCAACCCTTCAAACTGCACTGCACACTGACAACATGGAGACAAAACCCAGCAGTGAGACGTAGAAAAAGGGGGGAGATAGAGGTGGTGAGAGAGAGGGGGGGAGAGAGAGATAGAGAGTGATAGAGAGAGGGAGGGATAGAGAGAGAGGGAGCGAGGGAGGGATAGAGAGAGAGGGAGGGATAGAGAGATAGATAGAGTTGGAGAGACAGGGGGAAATAGAGAGAGGGGGAGTGAGAGTATTTGAGAGTAATAGAGGTGGATAAATAGAGGGGTGAGAGAGGGGGAGAGAGATTTTGCGAGAAAGTGTGAGATAGATGGAGAGAGAGAAAGATAGGGGGAGAGACTCAGGCATAAGTCAAATCCATATGCAGACAAGCAGAAAATTACCTCCTCTTCCGTCCATTCATTTAGGAGACAGAAGGTAATCTGGCTTTGGGCTTCTGTTGTTCAGCAATAATTTACTGTATCACCAATGTAATGTTGAAACAGACAGAGAGAGAGTCTCTCGTTCAGTTGATTCCTCTGTTGAGAGAGGTCATGAGCAGATGAGGAAGAGACACACAGAGAGGAAGAGACACAGAGAGGTCATGAGCTCCTGCATTTTTCAGCATGCTCTTAAAAAAATATATAGATTTAGAGTTAGATAAACTTGGATTTTTTTTGTCAGGAACATATACAGGATACAACATAACTTCATCATATTCATTAATATATTTGCACAAATGTACATGGAGCTCCGTATGTTCAGTCTTTTATACAAATATGTCCAAATCGGCTCTAACACAGAGAGAGACAGAGATAGAGACAGAGACCGAGAGAGCCCGGGAGAGACAGAGAGAGAGAGAGAGAGAGAGCCCAAGAGAGACAGAGAGAGAGAGAGAGAGCCCAAGAGAGACAGAGAGAGAGAGAGCAGAGAGGAGAGAGAGAGATGTCATGATCAGATGAGCTCCTCCATTTTTCAGCATGTTCTTAAAAAAAATCTAGATTTAGAGTTAGATAAAACTCAGATTTTTTTTGGGCAGGGACATATACAGGATACTACCCTACACAACATAACTTTCACTCCAAATCATAACTCGAAGCCTACAAACTGATTTTGGACTGAATTACGGAATTACCTGGAAGGTTTACAACTACCAGAGATTATTATTCCCAACGCTATACAGCAAATGCTCTGGAAAACAAACAGAAACGCGAAAACACCATCCAACCTGTGTTTTGTCTGAAGCTACATTTTATATTTAAAATCCAAGAAGAAGAATACATTACAATTATATATTTTACTTTATAAGGACTGAATTCCAAATTAACGCTACCAAGCTTGCTAGGACAACGAGATAGCAACTTCAATTAGCACTGATGTGTCAATTGAGAGGTGTCAAAGACCTTTAGCCCAACGATGGCAGGAGAATCAGACAGGCTACTCCATCAAATGCAGAGGGCTTTGAAGCTGCCTCCCACTGTTCAGAGGTAATTAAAATACAGTACCTTCCTCATGTAAAAAATGATAAGGCCAGAAAAGAGTAGAAAATGAAGCTCCTTATGGAAAATAAAAATACTTTTTGCTGACTATTATCAAAATGAGAACATAAGCAACTTAACCTTCCACACAGACCATCCCCTGGTATGGAGCTACATTAACCAGACCATCCCCTGGTATGGCACAGTGCTATATTAACCAGACCATCCCCTGGCAAGGAGCTATATTAACACAGACCATCCCCTGGTATGGCACAGTGCTATATTAACACAGACCATCCCCTGGCATGGAGCTACATTAACCAGACCATCCCCTGGCATGGAGCTACATTAACCAGACCATCCCCTGGCATGGAGCTATATTAACACAAACCATCCCCTGGCATGGAGCTATATTAACACAAACCATCCCCTGGCATGGAGCTATATTAACACAAACCATCCCCTGGCATGGAGCTATATTAACACAAACCATCCCCTGGCATGGAGCTATATTAACACAAACCATCCCCTGGCATGGAGCTATATTAACCAGACCATCCCCTGGCATGGAGCTACATTAACCAGACCATCCCCTGGCATGGAGCTACATTAACCAGACCATCCCCTGGCATGGAGCTACATTAACCAGACCATCCCCTGGCATGGAGCTATATTAACCAGACCATCCCCTGGCATGGAGCTACATTAACCAGACCATCCCCTGGCATGGAGCTACATTAACCAGACCATCCCCTGGCATGGAGCTACATTAACCAGACCATCCCCTGGCATGGAGCTACATTAACCAGACCATCCCCTGGCATGGAGCTACATTAACCAGACCATCCCCTGGCATGGAGCTACATTAACCAGACCATCCCCTGGCATGGAGCTACATTAACCAGACCATCCCCTGGCATGGAGCTACATTAAACAGACCATCCCCTGGCATGGAGCTACGTTAACCAGACCATCCCCTGGCATGGAGCTACATTAACCAGACCATCCCCTGGCATATATTAACCAGACCATCCCCTGGCATGGCACAGTGCTATATTAACCAGACCATCCCCTGGCATGGCACAGTGCTATATTAACCAGACCATCCCCTGGCATGGTACAGTGCTATATTAACCAGACCATCCCCTGGCATATATTAACCAGACCATCCCCTGGCATGGCACAGTGCTATATTAACCAGACCATCCCCTGGCATATATTAACCAGACCATCCCCTGGCATGGCACAGTGCTATATTAACCAGACCATCTCCTGGCATGGCACAGTGCTATATTAACCAGACCATCTCCTGGCATGGCACAGTGCTATATTAACCAGACCATCCCCTGGCATGGTACAGTGCTATATTAACCAGACCATCCCCTGGCATATATTAACCAGACCATCCCCTGGCATGGCACAGTGCTATATTAACCAGACCATCCCCTGGCATATATTAACCAGACCATCCCCTGGCATGGCACAGTGCTATATTAACCAGACCATCCCCTGGCATGGCACAGTGCTATATTAACCAGACCATCCCCTGGCATATATTAACCAGACCATCTCCTGGCATGGCACAGTGCTATATTAACCAGACCATCCCCTGGCACAGTGCTATATTAACCAGACCATCCCCTGGCATGGCACAGTGCTATATTAACCAGACCATCCCCTGGCATGGCACAGTGCTATATTAACCAGACCATCCCCTGGCACAGTGCTATATTAACCAGACCATCCCCTGACACAGTGCTATATTAACCAGACCATCCCCTGGCATGGCACAGTGCTATATTAACCAGACCATCCCCTGGCATGGCACAGTGCTATATTAACCAGACCATCCGCTGGCACAGTGCTATATTAACCAGACCATCCCCTGACACAGTGCTATATTAACCAGACCATCCCCTGGCATGGCACAGTGCTATATTAACCAGACCATCCCCTGGCATGGCACAGTGCTATATTAACCAGACCATCCCCTGGCATGGCACAGTGCTATATTAACCAGACCATCCCCTGGCATGGTACAGGGCTATATTAACCAGACCATCCCCTGGCATATATTAACCAGACCATCCCCTGGCATGGCACAGTGCTATATTAACCAGACCATCCCCTGGCATGGCACAGTGCTATATTAACCAGACCATCCCCTGGCATGGCACAGTGCTATATTAACCAGACCATCCCCTGGCATGACACAGTGCTATATTAACCAGACCATCCCCTGGCATGGCACAGTGCTATATTAACCAGACCATCCCCTGGCATGGCACAGTGCTATATTAACACACTACCCCTCTGTTAAGAGGTGGGGTATTCACGATGGGTGGAAGCTCAGGATACTAGACAACGAGGACTCATTAGTCAGCTAATATAAATCTCCATAAGTCAGGAACAGTATTGATACAGGGCAACCCCAAACAGTTTCAGCCGGACTTTTACCTAATCAAAGAATTAGCCCAGCAGTAGAAGCTCACCCTCTTCATTACATAACCCCACAGACGAGCAACCCCAAGCAGAAAGTCAACCTCCCAGCAGAGAACACTACTCCCTCATTGAAATGAAGGATCAATTCACCCAGCTGGAGGTAAGGCAGGTGGAGCTGGAACAGCAGGTGATTACACTCCAGTCAGCACAGACCCAGACAACAGTCCAGCACAACAACACTCTCTTAACCAGACCCGGAGTGCTGGAGGTGGAGAGAGACATATCTACACTCTGGACTGTGGTGAGACAACATAAACAGGAGATAGAGCAGGTGCAGGTGCAGGAGAAGAACAGAGCACTGGAGGAGAGGATCAGACTGCTGGAGGAGAGGGTGAGGGGGAAGGCATGTGACAGAGAACAACCTACTAGAGGTGGCCACCCCCACAGAGAAGCCAGCAGAACTACCTACTAGAGAGGTGGCCACTCCCACAGAGAAGCCAGCAGAACAACCCACTAGAGGTGGCCACTCCCACAGAGAAGCCAGCAGAACAACCCACTAGAGAGGTGGCCACTCCCACAGAGAAGCCAGCAGAACAACCCACTAGAGGTGGCCACTCCCACAGAGAAGCCAGCAGAACAACCCACTAGAGAGGTGGCCACTCCCACAGAGAAGCCAGCAGAACAACCCACTAGAGAGGTGGCCACTCCCACAGAGAAGCCAGCAGAACAACCCACTAGAGAGGTGGCCACTCCCACAGAGAAGCCAGCAGAACTACCCACTAGAGAGGTGGCCACTCCCACAGAGAAGCCAGCAGAACAACCCACTAGAGGTGGCCACTCCCACAGAGAAGCCAGCAGAACAACCCACTAGAGGTGGCCACTCCCACAGAGAAGCCAGCAGAACAACCCACTAGAGGTGGCCACTCCCACAGAGAAGCCAGCAGAACAACCCACTAGAGAGGTGGCCACTCCCACAGAGAAGCCAGCAGAACAACCCACTAGAGAGGTGGCCACTCCCACAGAGAAGCCAGCAGAACTACCCACTAGAGAGGTGGCCACTCCCACAGAGAAGCCAGCAGAACAACCCACTAGAGAGGTGGCCACTCCCACAGAGAAGCCAGCAGAACAACCCACTAGAGAGGTGGCCACTCCCACAGAGAAGCCAGCAGAACAACCCACTAGAGGTGGCCACTCCCACAGAAGCCAGCAGAACAACCCACTAGAGAGGTGGCCACTCCCACAGAGAAGCCAGCAGAACAACCCACTAGAGAGGTGGCCACTCCCACAGAGAAGCCAGCAGAACAACCCACTAGAGAGGTGGCCACTCCCACAGAGAAGACAGCAGAACTACCCACTAGAGAGGTGGCCACTCCCACAGAGAAGCCAGCAGAACAACCCACTAGAGGTGGCCACTCCCACAGAGAAGCCAGCAGAACAACCCACTAGAGGTGGCCACTCCCACAGAGAAGCTAGCAGAACAACCCACTAGAGGTGGCCACTCCCACAGAGAAGCCAGCAGAACAACCCACTAGAGAGGTGGCCACTCCCACAGAGAAGCCAGCAGAACAACCCACTAGAGAGGTGGCCACTCCCACAGAGAAGCCAGCAGAACAACCCACTAGAGAGGTGGCCACTCCCACAGAGAAGCCAGCAGAACAACCCACTAGAGAGGTGGCCACTCCCACAGAGAAGCCAGCAGAACAACCCACTAGAGGTGGCCACTCCCACAGAGAAGCCAGCAGAACAACCCACTAGAGAGGTGGCCACTCCCACAGAGAAGCCAACAGAACAACCCACTAGAGAGGTGGCCACTCCCACAGAGAAGCCAGCAGAAGAACACACTAGAGAGGTGGCCACTCCCACAGAGAAGCCAGCAGAACAGCCCACCTCAGACTCTGACCATAGCATCGACATCACAGCAGACCAGACAAATGAATAACCCTAAGCCCAGGGGATCTCACCCCTCTGAGTACCCCCCCCCCCCCGTCAGGCACCCTGATAGTACTCCTGACAACCCCCCCACACCCACTGAGGACAAACACAAGATTGTACTCCTTATGGACTCAAACGGGAAATATATACAAAATGTTTGTTTTCCTCCAAAGACAGGCTATATTCACACTGCCCACAAAATGAGGTGGAAACTGAGCCGCACTTCCTAACCAAATGTATGCCCATATTAGAGACACATATTTTCCTCAGATTATACAGATCCACAAAGAATTCGAAAACAAACCAAATTTTAATCTACTCCCGTATCTACTGGGTGAAGCAGCAAGATATGCAGCAGCAAGATGTGTGACCTGTTGCCACAAGAAAAGGGCAACCAGCGAAGAACAAACACCATTATAAATACAACCCATATTTATGTTTGTTTATTTTCCCTTTTGTACTTTAACCATTTGCACATCGTTACAACAGCGTATATAGACATAATATAACATTTGAAATGTCTTTATTCTCTAGGATCTTCTGTAAGTGTAATGTTTACTGTTCACAATTCATTGTTTATTTAACTTTTGTACATTATCTACTTCACTTGCTTTGGCAATGTTAGCATATGTTTCCCATGCCAATAAAGCCCCTCGAATTGAATTAAATTGAGAGGGGGGAGTGATGGAGAGTGATAGAGGTGGCGAGAGAGAGGCGAGAGAGAGGCGAGAGAGGGGAGAGAGAGGCGAGAGAGAGGGGAGAGAGAGAGGGGGAGAGAGAGAGGGGGGGAGAGAGGGGAGGGAGAGAGAGGCGAGAGAGGGGAGAGAGAGGCGAGAGAGAGAGGGAGAGAGAGGCGAGAGAGAGGCGAGAGAGGGGAGAGAGAGAGGGGAGAGAGAGGCGAGAGAGAGAGAGAGGCGAGAGAGGCGAGAGAGAGGCTAGAGAGAGGCGGCGAGAGAGGGCGAGAGAGAGGGAGAGAGAGAGGCGAGAGAGAGGCGAGAGAGAGGCGAGAGAGAGGGGAGAGAGAGGCGAGAGAGAGGGGAGAGAGAGAGGCGAGAGAGAGAGAGGCGAGAGAGAGGGGAGAGGAGGCGAGAGAGAGGCGAGAGAGAGGCGAGAGAGAGGGGAGAGAGAGGCGAGAGAGAGGCGAGAGAGAGAGGGCGAGAGAGGGCTAGAGAGAGGCGAGGGGGAGAGAGAGGGGAGAGAGGCGAGAGAGGGGGAGAGAGAGAGGAGAGAGAGAGGCGAGAGAGAGGAGAGAGAGAGGCGAGAGGGGAGAGAGAGGGGGGAGAGAGAGGGGGGAGAGAGGCGAGAGAGGGGCGAGGGAGAGAGAGAGAGAGAGAGAGAGAGGGGGAGAGAGAGGGAGAGAGAGAGAGGGAGGAGAGAGAGAGGGGGAGAGAGAGGGGAGAGAGAGAGGGGAGAGAGAGAGGCGAGAGAGAGAGGGGAGGGGGAGAGAGAGAGGGGGGGGAGAGAGAGGTGAGAGAGAGAGGGGAGAGAGAGAGGGGGAGAGAGAGAGGCGGAGAGAGAGGGGAGAGAGAGAGAGACAGAGAGAGAGAGAGACAGAGAGACAGAGAGAGAGAGACAGAGAGAGAGAGGGTGTGTCACGTCCGTTGTACAGAGGGGCCCTGTGCGCAGCGTAAGATATATACATACTTTAATGAAGACGAAGAACACTGAACAAACTATACAAAACAACAAACGTGAAGCTATAATAATACTAGTGCAGACACAGGCAACTAGGCATAGACATAGACAATAACCCACGAAATACCCAAAGAGGATGGCTGCCTAAATATGGTTCCCAATTAGCGACAACTATAAACAGCTGCCTCTAATTGAGAACCAATCTAGGCAACCATAGACATACATAAACACCTAGATAGTAAACGACCCCATAATCCTACAAATAACCCTAGACTGTAAAAACCACGTACTGTACATCACCCATGTCACACCCTGACCTAACCAAAACAATAAAGAAAACAAAGAATACTAAGGTCAGGGCGTGACAGAGCGTGAAATAGAGGAAGAGAGAAAGAGAGTGAGAGAAAGTGTGAGAGAGATGGAGAGAGCGATAAAGCGAGAGAAAGTGAAAGTGAGAGAGATGGAGAGAGAGAAAGATAGGGGGAGAGAGACTCAGGCATAAGTCAAATCCATATGCAGACAAGCAGAAAATTACCTCCTCTTCCGTCCATTCATTTAGGAGACAGAAGGTAATCTGGCTTTGGGCTTCTGCTGTTCAGCAATAATTTACTGTATCACCAATGTAATGTTGAACCAGACAGAGAGAGAGTCTCTCTGTCAGTTGATTCCTCTGTTGACATTTTTCCAAGCTAAAATTGTTGGAATAGATGGGAGAGAGAGAGAGAGAGTTTGGGTCTGGGAACCCACACCACTATGAACACTCAAACAGCAAAGCAGATCTCATGGGCATCTGAATCAACCCAAATGACCCACTTCTACTGTAGCCTTCCCAGGGGTGTCCAGGCTAACCAAGCCTTCCCAGGGGTGTTCAGGCTAACCAAGCCTTCCCAGGGGTGTTCAGGCTAACCAAGCCTTCCCAGGGGTGTTCAGGCTAACCAAGCCTTCCCAGGGGTGTCCAGGCTAACCAAGCCTTCCCAGGGGTGTCCAGGCTAACCAAGCCTTCCCAGGGGTGTCCAGGCTAACCAAGCCTTCCCAGGGGTGTCCAGGCTAACCAAGCCTTCCCAGGGGTGTCCAGGCTAACCAAGCCTTCCCAGGGGTGTCCAGGCAAACCAAGCCTTCCCAGGGGTGTCCAGGCTAACCAAGCCTTCCCAGGGGTGTCCAGGCTAACCAAGCCTTCCCAGGGGTGTCCAGGCTAACCAAGCCTTCCCAGGGGTGTCCTGGCTAACCAAGCCTTCCCAGGGGTGTCCAGGCCAACCAAGCCTTCCCAGGGGTGTCCAGGCTAACCAAGCCTTCCCAGGGGTGTCCAGGCCAACCAAGCCTTCCCAGGGGTGTCCAGGCTAACCAAGCCTTCCCAGGGGTGTCCAGGCTAACCAAGCCTTCACAGGGGGGTTCAGGCTTACCAAGCCTTCCCAGGGGTGTCCAGGCTAACCAAGCCTTCCCAGGGCTCCGGGCAGCCGAGCGGAAATGGAGGAAAACTCGCCTCCCTGCGGACCTGGCATCCTTTCGCTCCCTCCTCTCTACATTTTCCTCTTCTGTCTCTGCTGCTAAAGCCACTTTCTACCACTCTAAATTCCAAGCTTCTGCCTCTAACCCTAGGAAGCTCTTTGCCACCTTCTCCTCCCTCCTGAATCCTCCTCCCCCCTCCTCCCTCTCTGCAGATGACTTCGTCAACCATTTTGAAAAGAAGGTCGACGACATCCGATCCTCGTTTGCTAAGTCAAACGACACCGCTGGTTCTGCTCACAATGCCCTACCCTGTGCTCTGACCTCTTTCTCCCTCTCTCTCCAGATGAAATCTCGCGTCTTGTGACGGCCGGCCGCCCAACAACCTGCCCGCTTGACCCTATCCCCTCCTCTCTTCTCCAGACCATTTCCGGAGACCTTCTCCCTTACCTCACCTCGCTCATCAACTCATCCCTGACCGCTGGCTACGTCCCTTCCGTCTTCAAGAGAGCGAGAGTTGCACCCCTTCTGAAAAACCTACACTCGATCCCTCCGATGTCAACAACTACAGACCAGTATCCCTTCTTTCTTTTCTCTCCAAAACTCTTGAACGTGCCGTCCTTGGCCAGCTCTCCCGCTATCTCTCTCAGAATGACCTTCTTGATCCAAATCAGTCAGGTTTCAAGACTAGTCATTCAACTGAGACTTCTCTTCTCTGTATCACGGAGGCGCTCCGCACAGCTAAAGCTAACTCTCTCTCCTCTGCTCTCATCCTTCTAGACCTATCGGCTGCCTTCGATACTGTGAACCATCAGATCCTCCTCTCCACCCTCTCCGAGTTGGGCATCTCCGGCGCGGCCCACGTTTGGATTCCGTCCTACCTGACAGGTCGCTCCTACCAGGTGGCGTGGCGAGAATCTGTCTCCTCACCACGCACTCTCACCACTGGTGTCCCCCAGGGCTCTGTTCTAGGCCCTCTCCTATTCTCGCTATACACCAAGTCACTTGGCTCTGTCATAACCTCACATGGTCTCTCCTATCATTGCTATACAGACGACACACAATTAATCTTCTCCTTTCCCCCTTCTGATGACCAGGTGGCGAATCGCATCTCTGCATGTCTGGCAGACATATCAGTGTGGATGACGGATCACCACCTCAAGCTGAACCTCGGCAAGACGGAGCTGCTCTTCCTCCCGGGAAGGACTGCCCGTTCCATGATCTCGCCATCACGGTTGACAACTCCATTGTGTCCTCCTCCCAGAGCGCTAAGAACCTTGGCGTGATCCTGGACAACACCCTGTCGTTCTCAACTAACATCAAGGCGGTGGCCCGTTCCTGTAGGTTCATGCTCTACAACATCCGCAGAGTACGACCCTGCCTCACACAGGAAGCGGCGCAGGTCCTAATCCAGGCACTTGTCATCTCCCGTCTGGATTACTGCAACTCGCTGTTGGCTGGGCTCCTGCCTGTGCCATTAAACCCCTACAACTCATCCAGAACGCCGCAGCCCGTCTGGTGTTCAACCTTCCCAAGTTCTCTCACGTCACCCCGCTCCTCCGCTCTCTCCACTGGCTTCCAGTTGAAGCTCGCATCCGCTACAAGACCATGGTGCTTGCCTACGGAGCTGTGAGGGGAACGGCACCTCAGTACCTCCAGGCTCTGATCAGGCCCTACACCCAAACAAGGGCACTGCGTTCATCCACCTCTGGCCTGCTCGCCTCCCTACCACTGAGGAAGCACAGTTCCCGCTCAGCCCAGTCAAAACTGTTCGCTGCTCTGGCCCCCCAATGGTGGAACAAACTCCCTCACGACGCCAGGACAGCGGAGTCAATCACCACCTTCCGGAGACACCTGAAACCCCACCTCTTTAAGGAATACCTAGGATAGGATAAGTAATCCTTCTCACCCCCCCCCCCTTTTAAGATTTAGATGCACTATTGTAAAGTGACTGTTCCACTGGATGTCATAAGGTGAATGCACCAATTTGTAAGTCGCTCTGGATAAGAGCGTCTGCTAAATGACTTAAATGTCTTAAATGTCTTAAATGGGTGTCCAGGCTAACCAAGCCTTCCCAGGGGTGTCCAGGCTAACCAAGCCTTCCCAGGGGTGTCCAGGCTAACCAAGCCTTCCCAGGGGTGTCCAGGCTAACCAAGCCTTCCCAGGGGTGTCCAGGCTAACCAAGCCTTCCCAGGGGTGTCCAGGCTAACCAAGCCTTCCCAGGGGTGTCCAGGCTAACCAAGCCTTCCCAGGGGTGTCCAGGCTAACCAAGCCTTCCCAGGGGTGTCCAGGCTAACCAAGCCTTCACAGGGGGGTCCAGGCTAACCAAGCCTTCCCAAACCACCTGCCTCACGAGGAGCCTGCCTGTTACACGAATGCAGTAAGAAACCAAGGTAAGTTGCTAGCTAGCATTACACTTATCTTATAAAAAACAATAAATCAATCAATCATAATCACTAGTCATAACTACACATGGTTGATGATATTACTAGTTTATCTAGCGTGTCCTGCATTTTATATAATCGATGCGGTGCGCATTCACGAAAAAGGACTGTCGTTGCTCCAACGTGTACCTAACCATAAACATCAATACCTTTCTTAAAATCAATACACAGAAGTATATATTTTTAAACCTGCATATTTAGCTAAAAGAAATCCAGGTTAGCAGGCAATATTAACCAGTTAAAATTGTGTCACTTCTATTGCATTCATTGCACGCAGAGTCAGGGTATATGCAACAGTTTTGGCCGTCTGGCTCATTGCGAACTCATTTGCCAGAATTTTACGTAATTCTGACATTACATTGAAGGTTGTGCCATGTAACAGGAATATTTAGAATTATGGATGCCACCCATTAGATAAAATACGGAATGTTTACGTATTTCACTGAAAGAATAAACATTTTGTTTTTGAGATGATAGTTTCAATAATGTTTCATTATTTATTTGAGACTAAATAGATTTTATTGGTGTGTTATATTAAGTTAAAATAAGTGTTCATTCAGTACTGTTGTAATTGTCATTATTACAAATAAATAAATAAAATTGTCCGATTAATCGGTATCAGCTTTTTTGGTCCTCCAATATTCGTATCGGTATTGGCGTTGAAAAATCATAATCGGTCGACGTCTAGGCTAACCAAGATAGTAAGGATTTTATGGTTTCCTTTTGTCATCAAGGCTTCTGGATCTGCCAACTGCTCATGTGGACAGGAGAATGCTATTGTCCCGAAGGCTGTCCTATGATCTACTGTCCCAACAATGTGGTGAAGCTCTAGTTTACACTGAGTGTCTGTGACTCCCATCAGTACAGTCTCCTTCTCCTCATTTCTCTCTTTCACCTTCATCCCCAGAAAGGAGCAGCAGCAGTGAATTGATTGGCAGACTCACCTTCTGTACAGGATTATTGGGAGGCTGTTCTTTGTCCACCAGGTAGAAGTGATAACCTCCTGGTTCCTCAGCCAGATAGAGGCCCTTTCCAACCTCAGTGGTGGGCCAGCAAAGCCACTTAGCAATCCTGACAGCCTGACTAGACTAGACAACAAGTGTAGACCTTACAGTGAAATGCTCACTGTCAAGCCCTTAACCAACAAGGCAGTTTTAAGAAAATAAGATAAGAAAAACAAATAATTAAAGAGCAGCAGTAAATACCAATAGTGGGGCTATTGGTAGCCTAGTGGTTAGAGCGTTGGACTATTAACCAAAAGGTTGCAAGATCAAATCCCTGAGCTGACAAGGTAAAAATATGTTGTTCTGCCAATGAACAAGGCAAAGTGTGTTCCTAGGCTATAATTGAAAATAAGAAACTGTTCTTAACTGACTTGTCTAGTTAAATAAAGATACAATAAAAATATACAGGGGGTACCAGTACAGAGTCAATGTGGAGGCTATATAGAGGGTGTTACGGTACAGAGTCAATGTGGAGGCTATATACAGGGGGTACCAGTACAGAGTTAATGTGGAGGCTATATACAGGGGGTACCAGTACATAGTCAACGTGGAGACTATATACAGGGGGTACCGGTTCAGAGTCCATGTGTCAATGTGCGGGGGCACCGGTGTCGAGGTAGTTGAGATAATTATGTACACACAGGTAGGGTTATTAAAGTGGCTATGAATAGATGATAACAGAGAGTAGCAGCAGCATGGTGGGTGGGGGGGGTGCAAATAGTCTGGATAGCCATTTGATTAGCTGTTCAGGAGTCTTATGGCTTGGGGGGTAGAAGCTGTTTAGAAGCCTCTTGGACCTAGACTTGGCGCCCCGGTACCGCTTGCCGTGCGGTAGCGGAGTCTATGACTTGGGTGGCTGGAGTCTTTGACAATTTTTAGGGTCTTCCACTGACAACGCCTGGTATAGAGGTCCTGGATGGCAGGAGGCTTGGACCCGGTGATGTACTGGGCCGCTCGCACTACCCTCTGTAGTGGCTTGCGGGCGGAGGCTGAGCAATTGCCACATCAGGCAGTGATACAACCAGGATGCTCTCGATGGTGCAGCTGTAAAACCTTTTGAAGACCGATGACAGACCTTTTCAGGCTACTGAGGGGGAATACGTTTTGTCGTGCCCTCTTCACAACTGTCTTGGTGTGCTTGGACCATGTTAGTTTGTTGGTGATGTGGACACCAAGGAACTTGAAGCTCTCAACCTGCTCCACTACAGCCCCGTCGATGAGAATGGGGGAGTGCTCGGTCCTCCTTTTCCTGTAATCCACAATCATCTCCTTCGTCTTGATCACGTTGAGGGAGAGGTTGTTTGTCTTTGCACCACACGGTCAGGTCTCTGACCTCCTCCCTATAGGCTATCACATCATTGTTGGTGATCAGGCCTACCACTGTTGTGTCATCAGCAAACTTAATGATGGTGTTGGAGTTGTACCTGACCGTGCAGTCATGAGTGTAGAGGGAGTAAAGGAGGGTAATGAGCACACACCCCTGAGGGGCCCCCGTGTTGAGGATTGGCGTGGCGGATGTGTTGCTACCTACCCTCACCACCTGGTCCGTCAGGAAGTCCAGGATCCAGTTGCAGAGGGAGGTGTTTAGTCCCAGGGTCCTTAGCTGATTGATGAGCTTTGAGGGCACTATGGTGTTGAACACTGAGCTATAGTCCATGAACATCATTCTCTCATAGGTGTTCCTTTTGTCCTGATGGGAAAGGGCATTGTGGAGTGCAATAGAGATTGCATAATCTGTGGATCTGTTGGTGCGGTATGCAAATTGGAGCGGGTCTAGGGTTTCTGGGATAATGGTGTTGATGTGAGCCATGACCAGCCTTTCAAGGCATTTGAGTGCTACGAGACGTGAGTGCTGCGGGTCGGTAGTCATTTGGGCATGTTACCTTAGTGTTCTTGGGCACAGGGACTATACTGGTCTGCTAGAAACATGTTGGTATTACAGGCTCAGACAGGGAGAGGTTGAAAATGTCAGTGAAGACACTTGCCAATTGGTCAGCGCATGTTCGGAGCACACGTCCTGGTAATCCGTCTGGCCAAGCGGCCTTGTGAATTTTGACCTGTTTAAAGGTCTTACTCACATCGTCAGAGGAGAGCGTGATCACACAGTCATCCGGAACAGCTGATGCTCTCATGCATGCTTCTGTGTTATTTGCCTTGAAGCGAGCATAGAAGGTATTTAGCTCGTCTGTGCTTCCATTTGTAGTCTGTAATAGTTTGCAAGCCCTGCCACATCAGCTGAGTTTCGGAGCCGGTGTAGTACAATTCGATCTTAGTCCTGTATTGCTTGTTTGATAGTTTGTCGAAGGGCATAGCGGGATTTCTTATAAGCTTCCGGGTCCCGCTCCTTGAAAGCGGCAGCTCTACCCTTTAGCTCAGTGTAAATGTTGCCTGTAATCCATGGCTTCTGGTTGGGGTATGTACATTCATCAGTTCAGCCACAAGTCATCATCCCCAAAGCCGACCATTGACTTGCACCATTTTCCATCATAAGGGCCCTTACATCCTTCAAATCTTTGTGAAGCAAAATCTTTATGCCGAGCACATCTCGGTAAAAGGTGGGAGTTTTGCTTCTGTCACCCACTTTGAAAACGAAATGCAAGGCTCGCCTCAAAGCCACTATAATCCAAGTTAGTTTTCTATGTACTATACGATTATATATCACACTCAATTTGTCTACGTTGATTAAGGTTCCTTGCAGTTCATTGCCATATAGAAATACGAAAGGAAAAAGGGAAGAAAAAACAGAGAAACAAAACAGAGAAAAAACACCCAATGTTTCCCACTACCTTATCAGATTTCCCACTACATGTTTCCCACTACCTTATCATGTGTCCCACTACCTTATCACATTTCCCACTACATGTTTCCCACTACCTTCTCACGTTTCCCACTACCTAATCATGTTTCCCACTACCTAATCACGTTTCCCACTACCTTATCATGTTTCCCACTACCTAATCACGTTTCCCACTACCTTATCACGTGTCCCACTACCTTATCACGTTTCCCACTACCTTATCACGTTTCCCACTACCTTATCACGTTTCCCACTACCTAATCATGTTTACCACTACCTAATCACATTTCCCACTACCTTATCATGTTTCCCACTACCTAATCACGTTTCCCACTACCTTATAACGTGTCCCACTACCGTATCATGTTTCCCACTACCTTATCAGGTTTCCCACTACCTAGTCATGTTTCCCACTACCTTATCACGTGTCCCACTACCATTTTTATCACGTGTCCCACTACCGTATCACGTTTCCCACTACCTTAAAACGTGTCCCTCTACCATATCATGTTTCCCACTACCTTATCAGGTTTCCCACTACCTTATCACGTGTCCCACTACCTGTTCAGGTTTCCCACTACCTTATCACGTTTGCCAATACACGTTTCCCACTACCTTATCACGTTTCCCAATACACGTTTCCCACTACCTTATCACGTTTGCCAATACACGTTTCCCACTACCTTATCACGTTTCCCAATACACGTTTCCCACTACCTTATCACGTTTCCCACTACCTTATCACGTGCCGCACTACCTTATCATGTTTCCCACTACCATATCAGGTTTCCCACTACCTTATCACGTTTCCCACTACCTTATCACGTGTTCCACTACCTTATCACGTTTCCCACTACCTTATCACATTTCCCACTACCTTATCAGGTTTCCCACTACACGTTTCCCACTACCTTATCCCGTGTCCCACTACCTAGTCACGTTTCCCACTATCTAATCACGTGTCCCACTACCTTATCACGTGTCCCACTACCTTATCACGTGTCCCACTACCTTATCACGTTTCCCACTACCTAATCACGTGTCCCACTACCTTATGACGTGTCCCACTACCTTATCACGTTTCCCACTACATAATCATGTTTCCCACTACCTAATCACGTTTCCCATTACCTTATCATGTTTCCCACTACCTAATCACGTTTCCCACTACCTTATCACCTGTCCCACTACCTTATCACATTTCCCACTACATGTTTCCCACTACCTTATCACGTTTCCCACTACCTAATCATGTTTCCCACTACCTAATCACGTTTCCCACTACCGTGTCATGTTTCCCACTACCTTATCATGTTTCCCACTACCTTATCACGTGTCCCACTACCTAATCACGTTTCCCACTACCTTACCACGTGTCCCACTACCTTATCAGGTTTCCCACTACCTTATCACGTGTCCCACTACCTTTTATCACGTGTCCCACTATCTTATCACGTTTCCCACTACCTTATCACGTGTCCCACTACCATATCACGTGTCCCACTACCTTATTACGTGTCCCACTACCTTATCACGTGTCCCACTACCTTTATCACGTGTCCCACTACCTTATCACGTTTCCCACTACCTTATCACGTGTCCCACTACCATATCACGTGTCCCACTACCTTATCACGTTTCCCACTACCTTATCACGTGTTCCTCTACCTTATCACGTGTCCCATTACCTTATTACGTTTCCCACTACCTAGTCACGTGTCCCACTACCTCTTCAGGTTTCCCACTACCTTATCACGTTTCCCACTACACGTTTCCCACTACACGTTTCCCGCTACCTTATCACGTGTCCCACTACCTTATCATGTTTCCCACTACCTTATCAGGTTTCCCACTACCTTATCACGTGTCCCACTACCTCTTCAGGTTTCCCACTACCTTATCACATTTCCCACTACATGTTTCCCACTACCTTATCACATGTTCCACTACCTTATCACGTTTCCCACTACCTTATCACATTTCCCACTATCTTATCACGTTTCCCACTACCTTATCAGGTTTCCCACCACCTTATCATGGTTCCCACTACACGTTTCCCACTACCTTATCACGTGTCCCACTACCTAGTCACGTTTCCCACTGTCTAATCACGTGTCCCACTACCTTATCACGTGTCCCACTACCTTATCACTTTTCCCACTACCTAATCACGTGTCCAACTACCTTACCACGTGTCCCACTACATTATCATGTTTCCCACTACCTAATCACGTTTCCCACTACCTTATCATGTGTCCCACTACCTTATCACATTTCCCACGACATGTTTCCCACTACCTTATCACGTTTCCCACTACCTAATCATGTTTCCCACTACCTAATCACAAATCCCACTACCTTATCACGTGTCCCACTACCTTATCATGTTTCCCACTACCGTATCAGGTTTCCCACTACCTAGTCACGTTTCCCACTACCTTATCACGTGTCCCACTACCTTATCACGTGTCCCACTACCATATGATATTTCCCACTACCTTATCAGGTTTCCCACTACCTTATCACGTGTCCCACTACCTCTTCAGGTTTCCCACTACCTTATCACGTTTCCCACTACACGTTTCCCACTACACGTTTCCCGCTACCTTATCACGTGTCCCACTACCTTATCATGTTTCCCACTACCTTATCAGGTTTCCCACTACCTTATCACGTGTCCCACTACCTCTTCAGGTTTCCCACTACCTTATCACGTTTCCCACTACACGTTTCCCACTACCTTATCACGTTTCCCGCTACCTTATCACGTGCCCCACTACCTCTTCAGGTTTCCCACTACCTTATCACATTTCCCACTACACGTTTCCCACTACCTTATCACGTTTCCCGCTACCTTATCACGTGTCCCACTACCTTATCATGTTTCCCACTACCGTATCACGTGTCCCACTACCTTATCAAGTTTCCCACTACCTTATCACGTTTCCCACTACCTTATCACGTGTCCCACTACCTAGTCACGTTTCCCACTATCTTATCATGTGTCCCACTACCCTATCACCTGTCCCACTACCTTTTCACTTGTCCCACTACCTTATCACATTTCCCACTACATGTTTCCCACTACCTTATCATGTTTCCCACTACCTAATCATGTTTCCCACTACCTAATCACGTTTCCCACTACCTTATCATGTTTCCCACTACCTTATCATGTTTCCAACTACCTTATCACGTGTCCCACTACCTAATCACGTTTCCCACTACCTTACCACGTGTCCCACTACCTTATCAGGTTTCCCACTACCTTATCACGTGTTCCACTACCTTATCACATTTCCCTCTACCTTATCACGTTTCCCACTACCTTATCACGTTTCCCACTACCTTATCAGGTTTACCACCACCTTATCATGTTTCTCACTACACGTTTCCCACTACCTTATCACGTGTCCCACTACCTAGTCACGTTTCCCACTGTCTAATCACGTGTCCCACTACCTTATCACGTGTCCCACTACCTTATCACGTGTCCCACTACCTTATCACGTGTCCCACTACCTTATCACGTTTCCCACTACCTAGTCACGTGTCCCACTACCTTATCACGTGTCCCACTACCTTATCACGTGTCCCACTACCTTATCACGTTTCCCACTACCTAATCACGTGTCCCACTACCTTACCACGTGTCCCACTACCTTATCATGTTTCCCACTACCTAATCACGTTTCCCACTACCTCATCATTGATTAGTGTAGTGTTAGCTAGCTACATAGCTGTCTTTGCTGTCTTCGTATCCAAGATAATTGTGTAGTCTTAGAGTGATTATCTTAATTTACAGAGGTTAGCTAGCCAGCTATTTGTCGTCCTTAACGTAGGAGACACTGCTAGCTAGCCAACAGCTAGCCAACGTCTTCCGAATAGAACTCAACAACCCGGTCGCATTCCGCTTCGCTCCACAGGTAGTATCACATTTTCATTTAATTTCATTACAGTACAACGGTTTGATTTGTTTGATCGTAGCTAGCTACATAGCTAGCTACATAGCCGTCTTTGTATCAAAGATAATTGTGTAGTCTAGAGCGATTTTCTAGGTTAGCTAGCCAGCTATTGTCGTTCTTTAACGCAACGTAACATAATCAACACTGCTAGCTAGCCAGCTTCCCCTAATAGCAGCACTGTAGAAACTATTACACTCAATGGAACGACTTGATTAGTGTAGTGTCAACAACGCAGCCACTGCCAGCTAGCCTACAAAGTCAACAACGCAGCCACTGCCAGCTAGCCTACTTCAGCAGTACTGTATCATTTTAATCATTTTAGTCAATAAGATTCTTGCTACGTAAGCTTAACTTTCTGAACATTCGAGACGTGTAGTCCACTTGTCATTCCAATCTCCTTTGCATTAGCGTAGCCTCTTCTGTAGCCTGTCAACTATGTGTCTGTTATCCCTGTTCTCTCCTCTGCACAGACCATACAAACGCTTACACACGTGTCCCACTACCTAATCTGGTGGTCCCAGCGAGCACGACCCACTAGTTCCAGGTCTCCAGCTACCTTAACTGCCGATCTCCCAACAAGGCAGAGTTCATCTCAGCCTATGCCTCCCTCCAGTCCCTCGACTTCTTCACTGACGGAAACATGGATCACCACAGATAACACTGCCACTACCTACTGCTCTCTTTCATCCGCCCACGTGTCCCACACCCCGAGAGCTTCTGGTCAGCGGGGTGGTGGCACTACCTTATCACTCCCAACTGGTCATTCTGTCTTTCTCCCTTACCCATCTGTCTATCGCCTCCTTTGAATTTCATGCTGTCACAGTTACCAGCCCTTTCACGTTTCCATCCTTATCATTTATCCCACTCCAGGTTCCCTCGGAGAGTTATCAATGAGCTTGATGCCTTGATAAGCTACCTTTCCTGAGGACGTGCCCACTACTCACAGTTCTGGGCGACTTTAACCTCCCCACGTCTACCTTTGACTCATTCCTCTCCCTCCTTCTTTCCACTTCCACTCCCTAATTTGACCTCACCCTCTCACCTTCTCCCCTACTCACAAGGCAGGCAATACGCCTTTCCTCATCTTTACTAGATGCTGTTCTTCCACTAACCTCATTGCAACTCCTCCAAGTCTCCGACCACTACCTTATCCATTTCCCTCATGTTTCCCATCCAACACTTTCCCACTACCTAATCATGGTTCCCACTACCCAACCTTTCCCACTACCTTATCCCCCACTACCTTATCCGTGTCCCATCCTATCATCTTTCCCACTGCTCAAACCTTTCCCACCTACCTCCATGATTCTGCACTACCTCAACCCTCCTCTCCTCCCTTTTTGCATCCTTTGACTCCGTATGCCCCCTATCCTCCAGGCCGGCTCATGTCCTCCCCTACCTTATCAGGTTTCCTACTACTCATTGTCCCACTACAGAACAGGGCTCCCACAGCCGAGCGGAAATGGAGGAAAACGTTTCCCACGGACCTGGCATCCTTTCGCTCCCTCCTCTCTACATTTTCCTCTTCTGTCTCTGCTGCTAAAGCCACTTTCTACCACTCTAAATTCCAAGCTTCTGCCTCTAACCCTAGGAAGCTCTTTGCCACTACCTTCTCCTTTCCCTCCTGAATCCTTTCCCCTACCTCCTCCCTCTCTGCAGATGACGTGTCAACCATTTTGAAAAGAAGGTCGACTACCTATCTGATCCTCGTTTGCTAAGTCAAACGACACCGCTGGTTCTGCTCCCACTACCCTACCATGTGCTCTGACCTCTTTCTCCCCTCTCTCTCCAGATGAAATCCACTACCTGTGACGGCCCACTACGCCCAACAACCTGCCCGCTTGACCCTATCCCACTACCTTATCTTTCCAGACCATTTCAGAGACCTTCCCCTACCTCACCTCCCACTACTCATCCCTGACCGCTGGCTACGTCCTTCCCACTTCAAGAGAGCGAGAGTTCCCACTTCTGAAAAAACCTACACGTCCCATCCCTCCGATGTCAACAACTACAGACCAGTATCCCTTCTTTCTTTTCCCACTCCAAAACTCTTGAACGTCCCGTCCTTGGCCAGCTCTCCCGCTATCTCTCTCTGAATGACCTTCTTGTTCCAAATACCTTATCAGGTTTCAAGACTAGTCATTCAACTGAGACTGCTCTTCTCTGTATCACGTGAGGCGCTCCGCACCGCTAAAGCTAACTCTCTTTTCCTCTGCTCTCATCCTTTCCCAGACCTATCGGCTGCCTTATACTGTGAACCATCAGATCCTGTTTCCACTACCTCTCCAGTTTCCACTACCTTATCATGTGTCCCACGCTTGGATTGCGTTTCCTACCTGACAGGTCCCCTACCTTATGGCGTTTCCCAGACCTAATCATGTTTCCCACACCACGCGTTTCCCACTGGTGTCCCCCAGGGCTCTGTTCTCCCACTACCTATTCTTTCGCTATACACCAAGTCACTACCTAATCATGTCCCACTACCTCACATGGTCTCCCTACCATTGCTATGCAGACGACACACATTAATCTTCTCCTTTCCCCCTTCTGATGACCAGGTGGCGAATCGCATCATGCATGTCTGGCACCACCTTATCAGGTGAACCACTACCTTACGGAGCTGTCCCCTACCTGGGAAGGTTTCCCACTCCATCATCTCCCATCACGGTTCCCAACTACCATATGTGTCCCTCTACCATATCATGTTTCCCAGAGCGCTAAGAACCCACTACCGTGATCCTGGACAACACCTTGTCATTCTCAACTACCATATCAGGTTTCCCACTACCTGTCACGTTCATCCCACTACCTTATCCGCAGAGTTTCCACTACCTTATCCTTTCACACTACCTTATCCTAATCCAGGCACTTGTCATTTCCCGTCTGGACTACTGCAACTACCTTTGGCTGGGCTCCCTGCCTGTGCCATTAAACCCCTACAACTCATCCAGAACGCCCACCCTTATGGTGTCCAACCTTCCCAAGTTCTCCCTACGTCACCCCGCTACTCCGCTCTCTCCACTGGCTTCCAGTTGAAGTGTCCGCTACAAGACCATGGTGCTTGCCTACGGAGCTGTGAGGGGGAACCCACTACCTCAGTACCTCCAGGCTCTGATCAGGCCCTACACCTAAACAAGTTTCCCACTATCTTATCCACCTCTCCCCTACCTTATCCTGTCCCTACCACTGAGGAAGTACAGTTCCCACTACAGCCCACTACCTTATCACTGTTTCCCCCTACCTGGAATCAAACCCCTCACGACGCCAGGACAGCGTTCAATCACCACCTTCCGGAGACACCTGTTTCCCCACCTCCTTATCAATACCTAGGATAGGATAACCTAATCCTTTCCCACTACCTTTTAAGATTTAGATCCACTATTGTAAAGTGTTTCCACTGGATGTCATCATGAATGCACCAACCTTTGTGTCCCACTATCTGGATAAGAGCGTCTGCTAAATGACTTAAATGTAAATGTAATGTGTCCCACTACCTTATCACATTTCCCACGACATGTTTCCCACTACCTTATCACGTTTCCCACTACCTAATCATGTTTCCCACTACCTAATCACGTTTCCCACTACCTTATCACGTGTCCCACTACCTTATCATATTTCCCACTACCTTATCACGTTTCCCACTACCTTATCACGTGTCCCACTACCTTATCACGTTTCCCACTACCTTATCACATTTCCCACTACCTTATCAGGTTTCCCACTACCTTATCAGGTTTCCCACCACCCTATCATGTTTCCCACTACACGTTTCCCACTACCTTATCACGTGTCCCACTACCTAGTCACGTTTCCCACGATCTAATCACGTGTCCCACTACCCTATCACCTGTCCCACTACCTTATCACGTGTCCCACTACCTTATCACGTTTCCCACTACCTTATCACGTGTCCCACTACCTAATCATGTTTCCCACTACCTTATCACGTGTCCCACTACCTTATCACGTGTCCCACTACCTTATCACGTGTCCCACTACCTTATCACGTTTCCCACTACCTTATCACGTGTCCCACTACCTAATCGCGTTTCCCACTACCTTATCAGGTTTCCCACTACCTTATCACGTGTCCCACTACCTTATCACGTTTCCCACTACCTTATCACGTTTCCCACTACCTAATCATGTTTCCCACTACCTAGTTACGTTTCCCACTACCTTATCACGTTTCCCACTACCTTATCATGTGTCCCACTACCTTACCACGTGTCCCACTACCTTATCACGTTTCCCACTACCTTATCATGTGTCCCACTACCTTATCACATGTCCCACTACCTATTTATGTGTCCCACTACCTTATCATGTTTCCCACTACCTTATCACGTTTCCCACTACCTAATCATGTTTCCCACTACCTTATCATGTTTCCCACTACCTAATCATGTTTCCCACTACCTAATCATGTTTCCCACTACCTAATCATGTTTCCCACTACCTAATCATGTTTCCCACTACCTAATCACGTTTCCCACTACCTAATCATGTTTCCCACTACCTAATCATGTTTCCCACTACCTTATCACGTTTCCCACTACCTAATCATGTTTCCCGCTACCTTTTGCTGCTGTAACAGCAGTAACAAATTCTCTCAAGCGAAAAATCTTCTTCACACTCAACTGGTGTAACCTCACCGTCTTCTGTAACACCACAGCTGACCTCACAAGTGTATCAACATCAAAGAAACCTGCCAATTTGACAGATTTCCCAAAAGCCTGATCCAGATACCCATTTACCTCCTCTAAATTGTAAATTGTGTCATCACCAGCTGCTATCATGTCAAGAGACGTCCAGATCCTTCTCCTGATCCACTTCAACTGAGGCCACATCCCTCTCAACACTCCCCACTTGTACCCCATAGCTCGTGCCAGGCATCTCCCCCACCACCTAGGAGACTAGCTCAACCTGAACCCCCTCCTGTACCCCATCACTCGTAATGAGCATCCTCACCAGTGTGGGGAAATGGCTCCCCAAATCCGTCCTTATCTCCTACAACAACAAAAAATTCTGCTGCATAACAGTAGCTATGTTCCCCTTTGGTACAAACTGCAACTCAGTACCCTCAACATGGATAACTTGTTCCTCAGCATAAGGTGCTTGAGGCTGCTCTACCACTGTCGGCCCACCTCTCCCTACATCGGTGGGCCCAGGCGTTACGATGACCACCTGCGCCCTTCCCTCCACTCTTTCCGGGCAAGCATGTCACTTTTGGCCAACATCCCCACACTCAAAACACTGTTGTCTACCCGTACTAGCATAAGCCATATACAGTCTGTTGTAAAACTTGACTTTAAACGATACCTCAAGTCTGCTCCGGTGACTCAAAAAACCTAAACACCTGTCGCTGAAATGACATAACCTGTTTCAGAGCCGGGTGTTTGAAACGACATAACCTGTTTCAGAGCCGGGTGTTTGAAACGACATAACCTGTTTCAGAGCCAGGTGTTTGAAATGACATAACCTGTTTCAGAGCCAGGTGTTTGAAACGACATAACCTGTTTCAGAGCCGGGTGTTTGAAACGACTTATAACCTGTTTCAGAGCCAGGTGTTTGAAACGACTTATAACCTGTTTCAGAGCCAGGTGTTTGAAATGACATAACCTGTTTCAGAGCCGGGTGTTTGAAACGACATAACCTGTTTCAGAGCCGGGTGTTTGAAATGACATAACCTGTTTCAGAGCCAGGTGTTTGAAACGACTTATAACCTGTTTCAAAGCCAGGTGTTTGCAACCCAACAGGTCAATCTTAATTGAACTTGCAAACTTCCCAAACCCCAATAACTCGCGCTCCAATAGCTCATTGGGAATAAACGGCAGTACATTCAAAATCGTTACCCTTGTTGACGGAGAAATAAGCGACGTAACTTGAATAAACATACCTATTAAGAAGTACACCATGCTCAACCATACGATCAACAAGACGCTCTTCTTTAAGAAGTACACTATGCTCAACCATACGATCAACAAGACGCTCTTCTTTAGGAAGTACACCATGCTCAACCATACGATCAACAAGACGCTCTTCTTTAAGAAGTACACCATGCTCAACCATACGATCAACAAGCCGCTCTTCTTTAGGAAAAACCACCAACATTTTCATAGCCTTCCTTCTCTCCTACAACGACCAGCAACTCCCCCACAGTGACAGTGGCTTCAGTAACTCACCTAAGGCCGTGCCGAGGTGAAAGGGACAGCGTCCCCGTGTGACTTCCCGCCAAAACCAGGGCAATTCTGACAATAAGTACAATATACGTAATTCTACCACAAAACAAAAAAAATAATATATATATATATATATATCATAACCTTCGTGCATAGAAAAAGGCAAACAACCAAGAAAAGGTCACCAGAAAGAAAACACATCTAACTCCAGACAACTCTCACATTCACTCATACAATTCCCAGCATGCACCAGACACTCCCAGCATGCAGAGAGAGAGAGAGAGAGAGAGAGAGAGAGAGAGAGAGAGAGAGAGACATACAAAGAGAAGAGAGGAGGGCGGGAGAGAGAGAGAGAGAGAGAGAGAGAGAGAGAGAGAGAGAGAGAGAGAGAGAGAGAGGAGGGGGAGAGAGAGAGGAGGGGGAGAGAGAGAGAGAGAGAGAGAGAGAGAGAGAGAGAGAGAGAGAGAGAGAGAGAGAGAGAGAGAGAGAGGGAGAGACATACACAGAGAAGAGAGGAGAGAGACATACAAAGAGAAGAGAGGAGCGGGGGAGAGAGAGAGAGAGAGAGAGAGAGAGAGAGAGAGAGAGAGAGAGAGAGAGAGAGAGAGAGAGAGAGAGAGAGAGAGAGAGAGAGAGAGAGAGAGAGAGAGAGAGAGAGAGAGAGAGAGACAGACAGTCCCCTGTAGACTCTCAGAGTTAGCAGACAATGACAGGACAGGTATTGACATGGAAGTAAGCTTGGGGAGAGGTATAGCAGATGGCCACATGTAACCACGGGAAAGAGGAAATACCTGTGTTCAATCTTGCAGACAGGACGTTTAAAGTCTTTTGTTCCACAGATACACACAGCTGGACTTCTCACAGGCTTTTATTCCACCTCTGTTTTAAAAGGAGGGGAGAAATCGATGAGTTGGGAGTATTCTCTGTCCTCTTGTGTCTAGTATCCATCCATCCATGTCTCAAATCGAGAAGGGTGCCTGTCAATAACTCAGGAGGTGAATTCCTTCAGCTCGCTTCCTTGATCTCATAGCCTGGCCTTTCCTTCATCCAGCAGAGCCTATCAGAGCCTTCATCCACCAGAGCCTATTAGAGCCTGCTACCATCAAACCTATCAGAGCCTTTTGTTTATATTTATTTTTTATTTCACATTCATTTTGACAGGGAAGACATATTGCGACCTAGGTGTCTTTTCCAAATGCACCCTGTATAATGCAATATAAAATACACATTAAAAAACAATATATATATATATATATATTGTATACAGTGCATTTGAAAAGTATTCAGACCCCTGGCCGGTAGGAGCTTTGGGCCAGTATCTGAAAGGTTGCTATAGGGAACAGGGAACTATAGGGAACAGGGAACTATAGGGAACAGGGAACAATAGGGAACAGGGAACAATAGGGAACAATAGGGAACAGGGAACAATATAGGGAACAGGGAACAATAGGGAACAGGGAACTATAGGGAACAGGGAACAATAGGGAACTATAGGGAACAGGGAACGATAGGGAACAGGGAACAATAGGGAACAATAGGGAACAGGGAACAATAGGGAACAGGGAACAATAGGGAACAATAGGGAACAATAGGGAACAGGGAACAATAGGGAACAATAGGGAACAGGGAACAATAGGGAACAGGGAACAATAGGGAACAATAGGGAACAGGGAACAATATAGGGAACAGGGAACTACAGGGAACAATAGGGAACTATAGGGAACAGGGAACAATAGGGAACTATAGGGAACAGGGAACAATAGGGAACAGGGATCAATAGGGAACAATAGGGAACAGGGAACAATAGGGAACAGGGAACAATAGGGAACAATAGGGAACAGGGAACAATAGGGAACAGGGAACAATAGGGAACAATAGGGAACAGGGAACAATAGGGAACAATAGGGAACAATAGGGAACAATATAGGGAACAGGGAACTGGGAACAATAGGGAACAATAGGGAACAGGGAACAATAGGGAACAGGGAACAATAGGGAACAGGGAACAATAGGGAACAATAGGGAACAATAGGGAACAATAGGGAACAGGGAACTATAGGGAACAATAGGGAACAGGGAACAATAGGGAACTATAGGGAACAGGGAACAATAGGGAACAGGGAACAATAGGGAACAATAGGGAACAATAGGGAACAGGGAACAATAGGGAACAGGGAACAATAGGAACTATAGGGAACAATAGGGAACTAGGGAACAATAGGGAACAATAGGGAACAGGGAACAATAGGGAACAATAGGGAACAGGGAACAATAAGGAACAGGGAACAATAGGGAACAGGGAACAATAGGGAACAGGGAACAATAGGGAACAGGGAACAATAGGGAACAGGGAACAATAGGGAACAGGGAACAATAGGGAACAGGGAACTATAGGGAACAGGGAACTACAGGGAACAATAGGGAACAGGGAACAATAGGGAACAATAGGGAACAGGGAACAATAGGGAACAGGGAACAATAGGGAACAGGGAACAATAGGGAACAATAGGGAACAGGGAACTATAGGGAACAGGGAACAATAGGGAACAGGGAACTATAGGGAACAATAGGGAACAGGGAACAATAGGGAACAGGGAACAGGGAACTATAGGGAACAGGGAACAATAGGGAACAGGGAACAATAGGGAACAGGGAACTATAGGGAACAGGGAACTATAGGGAACAGGGAACAATAGGGAACAGGGAACAATAGGGAACAGGGAACAATAGGGAACAGGGAACAATAGGGAACAGGGAACAGGGAACAATAGGGAACAATAGGGAACAATAGGGAACAGGGAACTATAGGGAACAGGGAACAATAGGGAACAGGGAACTATAGGGAACAGGGAACAATATTGAACAGGGAACTATAGGGAACAGGGAACAATAGGGAACAGGGAACAATAGGGAACAGGGAACTAGGGAACAATAGGGAACAGGGAACTATAGGGAACAGGGAACTATAGGGAACAGGGAACAATAGGGAACAGGGAACTATAGGGAACAGGGAACAATAGGAACAGGGAACAATAGGGAACAGGGAACTATAGGGAACAATAGGGAACAGGGAACAGGGAACTATAGGGAACAGGGAACAATAGGGAACAGGGAACTATAGGGAACAAACTACAGGGAACAGGGAACAATAGGGAACTATAGGGAACAATAGGGAACAGGAACAATAGGGAACAGGGAACAGGGAACTATAGGGAGCAGGGAACAATAGGGAACAGGGAACAATAGGGAACATGGAACTATAGGGAACAGGGAACTATAGGGAACAGGGAACAATAGGGAACAGGGAACTATAGGGAACAGGGAACAATAGGGAACAGGGAACTATAGGGAACAGGGAACTATAGGGAACAGGGAACAATAGGGAACAGGGAACTATAGGGAACAGGGAACAATAGGGAACAGGGAACTATAGGGAACAATAGGGAACAGGGAACAATAGGGAACAATAGGGAACAGGGAACAATAGGGAACAGGGAACAATAGGGAACAGGGAACAATAGGGAACAGGGAACAATAGGGAACAGGGAACAATAGGGAACAGGGAACAATAGGGAACAGGGAACAATAGGGAACAGGGAACAATAGGGAACAGGGAACAGGGAACAATAGGGAACAGGGAACAATAGGGAACAGGGAACAATAGGGAACAGGGAACTATAGGGAACAGGGAACTATAGGGAACAGGGAACAATAGGGAACAGGGAACTATAGGGAACAGGGAACAATAGGGAACAGGGAACTATAGGGAACAATAGGAACAGGGAACAATAGGGAACAATAGGGAACAGGGAACAATAGGGAACAGGGAACAATAGGGAACAGGGAACAATAGGGAACAGGGAACAATAGGGAACAGGGAACAATAGGGAAGGGAACAATAGGGGATTAGGGAACAATAGGGAACAGGGAACAATAGGGAACAGGGAACTATAGGGAACAGGGAACAATAGGGAACAGGGAACAATAGGGAACAGGGAACAATAGGGAACAGGGAACAATAGGGAACAGGGAACAATAGGGAACAGGGAACAATAGGGAACAGGGAACAATAGGGAACAGGGAACAATAGGCAATAGGGAACAGGGAACAATAGGGAACAGGGAACAATAGGGAACAGGGAACAATAGGGAACAATAGGGAACAATAGGGAAGGGAACAATAGGGAACAATAGGGAACAATAGGGAACAGGGAACAATAGGGAAGAGGAACAATAGGGAACAATAGGGAACAGGGAACAATAGGGAACAGGGAACAATAGGGAACAGGAACAATAGGGAACAATAGGGAACAATAGGGAACTACAGGGAACAATAGGGAACAATAGGGAACAGGGAACTATAGGGAACAGGGAACTATAGGGAACAATAGGGAACAGGGAACAATAGGGAACAGGGAACAATAGGGAACAGGGAACAATAGGGAACAGGGAACAATAGGGAACAGGGAACAATAGGGAACAGGGAACAATAGGGAACAGGGAACAATAGGGAACAGGGAACAATAGGGAACAGGGAACAATAGGGAACAATAGGGAACAATAGGGAACTACAGGGAACAATAGGGAACAATAGGGAACAGGGAACTATAGGGAACAGGGAACTATAGGGAACAATAGGGAACAGGGAACAATAGGGAACAGGGAACAATAGGGAACAGGGAACAATAGGGAACAGGGAACAATAGGGAACAGGGAACTACAGGGAACAATAGGGAACAGGGAACAATAGGGAACAGGGAACAATAGGGAACAGGGAACAATAGGGAACTGTCACGAGTCCGACCGAGGTGTTTCCCCTTCCCGGGCGGTTGGCGCTCGGCGGTCGTCGTCACCGGCCTATTAGCTGCCACTGATTGTTTTTCCTCCCCCTCCTTGTATGTTTAGTGGTAGCACCTGTTCATGATTGAATCAGCTAATTAGTTTTGTCTTTATTAGGCAGCCGGCCCGCCTGGTTGTTGTGCGGGATTATTGCAGTGTAACCTTCGGCTCTGTTGTTAGAAGTACGTGTTAGTGCCTGGTCGTTACGTTTTCTGTTGTACATTCTCATTCCCTGTGTTTGGGGCCGTTACTATTGTGAGCACCCTGGGATGCGTTGGCGCTATTAAAGACGCACAGCTTTGCACTCACTGTCTCCTGCGTTTGACTCCACACACCTACGACACCTGAAGTGTTACAGAATCCCGCACCAAAAATCGAATGGAGTCAGCAGGAGCAGCAGCCAACCCTCTCCCATCGATGGAGGAACGGGTTCTCCACCACACCACCATTCTCCATCGGATCGGATCCGCGATGGATCAAGTAATGGAAGAATGGACCGATGGGAGAGGAGTGGTCTCCTCTCTCCACCTTCGGCACCCCCGACTCCGGTCTCCCCATCACTCGACTCCAGCACCCTTCGTCTGACGCTACCGAGGGCTTATGATGGAGCGGCGGGGGTTGCCAGGGTTTCTGCTTCAGCTGGAGCTATACCTGGCCACCGTTAGACCCCCTCCCTCAGGAGCGGAGAGGGTGAGTGTCCTCATCTCCTGCCTCACGGGTCGTGCTCTGGAGTGGGCGAACGCAGTCTGGAATGGCCCAGACTCAGCGGGAGCACTACCCAGAGTTTTCCTGCCGCTTCCGTGCCGTATTTGATCACCCTATAGACGGCCGAGCGGTGGGAGAACGACTTTTTCATCTCAGGCAGGAGAGGAGGAGCGCCCAGGATTACGCGCTGGAGTTCCGGACCTTGGCAGCCGGATCTGGGTGGAGCGACAGGGCCCTTATGGACCACTACAGGTGTGGTCTCCGAGAGGGCGTCCGCCGGGAGTTAGCGTGTCGGGACACCACTCTGTCACTGGATCAGCTGATTGACATGTCCATTCGACTGGACAATCTGCTGGCTGCCCGCGGGCGTTCAGAGAGGGTCCTGTGCGTTCCACCACCCGGTCCCTCCGCTCCCATTCCGATGGAGTTGGGAGGTGCTGCGCCGAGGGTGCCGGAGGAGGGGCCTTCCCTGCACCAACTGTGGTCGGAGAGGACACACGTCTGATCGGTGCTGGGGGTCCGTCTGGGAGTAGAGATGGCAGGCGGAACGCTTCTCGGTCACCCCAGGTGAGTCAGCATCAGACTCACCCAGAATCCCTTGTTGGCCATATGTTTGTCTTAATCTCTTTCCTTCACTTTTTCCCTCTTCCCAGCATAGGGCGCTAGTCGATTCAGGCGCAGCTGGGAACTTTATGGATCGCGGACTCGCCCTTAAGTTAGGGGTTCCGTTGGTGCCGATAGATTCTCCTTTCCCCGTGCACTCCCTAGATAGCCGGCCATTAGGGTCAGGGATGGTCGGGAGACCACGGTCCCACTGGACATGGTGACGCAGGGGAATCATAGGGAGCGTATCAGTTTTTATTATTGATTCGCCTGCGTTTCCAGTGGTGCTGGGGACTCCCTGGCTGGCCCGGCACAATCCTAAAATTTCGTGGAGACAAGGGGTTCTCCAGGGGTGGTCAGAGGAGTGTTCTGGAAGGTGTTTGGGAGTTTCCATCGGTGCCACGTCGGTGGAGAGTCCAGACCAGGGTTCCACGGTGTGCATTCCCCGAGTATGCCGATTTGGCAATCGCTTTCAGTAAAGTGAAAGCGACTAAATTACCACCTTATCGACCGGGAAGGGATTGTACGATAGATCTCCAGGTAGACGCTGCGCTTCCCAAGAGTCATGTGTACCCGCTGTCCCAGGAGGAGACGTTGGCAATGGAGACATATGTCACGGAGTCGCTGGGACAGGGGTACATTCGGCCCTCCATTTCACCCGTCTCCTCGAGTTTCTTTTTGTGAGGAAAAGGAGGGAGGTTTGCGTCCGTGTATCGATTATAGAGGTCTAAACGCCATCACAGTGGGGTATAGTTACCCTCTACCTCTCATCGCTACGGCGGTGGAATCGTTCCACGGAGCGCAGTTCTTCACAAAACTGGATCTCAGGAGCGCGTATAGTCTGGTGCGTATTCGGAAGGGAGACGAGTGGAAAACCGCATTTAGTACTACATCCGGCCACTATGAGTACCTCGTCATGCCGTATGGGTTAAAGAATGCTCCAGCCGTTTTCCAATCCTTTGTAGACGAGATTCTCAGGGACCTGTGCGGTCAGGGGTGGTTGTTTATATCGATGACATTCTGATCTACTCGGCCACTCACACCGCGCATGTGTCTCTGGTGCGCAAAGTGCTTGGAAGACTGCTGGAGCATGACCTATACGTCAAGGCTGAGAAATGCGTGTTCTCTAAACGAGCCGTCTCTTTTCTGGGATATCGCATTTCCACCTCGGGGTGGTGATGGAGGGTGAACGCATTAGGGCCGTGCGTAATTGGCCGACTCAACCACGGTAAAGGAGGTGCAGCGGTTTTTGGGTTTTGCCAACTACTACCGGAGGTTTATCCGGGGTTTTGGCCAGATAGCGGCTCCCATTACCTCTCTAGCATTCATAGTGGAGGTGGACGCGTCCGAGGCTGGGGTGGGTGCCGTGCTATCACAGCGCTGGGTACGCCACCAAAACTCCGCCCCTGCGCTTTCTTCTCAAGGAAGCTCAGCCCAGCGGAGCGTAACTATGATGTGGGGGACCGGGAGTTGCTAGCGGTGGTTAGAGCTCTGAAGGTGTGGAGACACTGGCTTGAGGGGGCTAAGCACCCTTTTCTCATCTGGACCGACCACCAGAATCTGGAGTATATTCGGGCTGCAAGGAGACTTAACCCACGTCAGGCAAGGTGGGCCATGTTCTTCACCCGGTTCCGGTTTACTTTGTCTTATAGACCGGGCTCCCAGAACGTGAGGGCTGACGCACTGTCCCGCCTTTACGACACCGAGGATGGGTCCACCGAACCTACTCCCATCCTTCCCGCCTCTAAGCTGGTAGCCCCAGTGATATGGGAGGTGGACTCGGACATCGAGCGGGCGTTACGGGCTGAACCCGCGCCTCCTCAGTGTCCAGCGGGCGAAGGTACGTGCCGCTTGATGTTCGGGACAAGCTGATTCGGTGGGCTCACGTCCTACCCTCCTCGGGTCACCCTGGGGTGACGAGGACAGTGGGGAGCCTTCAGGGGAGGTATTGGTGGCCCACGTTGGTTAAGGACGTTAAGGGTTATGTCTCCTCTTGCTCAGTGTGCGCTCAGAGTAAGGCTCTAGGCACCTTCCTAGAGGGAAGCTACAACCCCTCCCGTTCCACAGCGGCCATGGTCACATCTGTCCATAGATTTCCTGACCGATCTTCCGCCGTCTCAGGGGAACACCGCGGTTCTAGTGATTGTGGATCGGTTTTCTAAGTCCTGCCGTCTCCTCCCGTTGCCCGGTATCCCTACAGCCCTGCAGACTGCGGAGGCATTATTTACCCATGTCTTTCGGCACTACGGGGTGCCGGAGGACATCGTTTCTGATCGGGGCCCCCAATTCACGTCTCGGGTATGGAGAGCGTTCATGGAACGTTTGGGGTCTCTGTCAGCCTGACCTCCGGTTATCACCCCGAGTAATGGGCAGGTGGAGAGATTGAACCAGGAGGTGGGTAGGTTTCTGCGGTCGTATTGCCAGGATCGGCCAGGGGAGTGGGCACGATACATTCCCTGGGCTGAAATGGCTCAGAACTCACTACGCCACTCCTCTACTAACGTGTCCCCTTTTCAGTGTGTGTTGGGATACCAGCCGGTCCTGGCACCATGGCATCCGAGCCAGACCGAGGCTCCTGCGGTGGAGGAATGGGTACAGCGCTCCAAGGAGACCTGGAGGGCCGTCCAGGAGTCTCTACGACAAGCGAGTGGACGGCAGAAGAGGAGTGCTGACCGCCACCGCAGTGAGGCCCCGTGTTTGTACCGGGGGACAGGGTCTGGCTCTCGACCCGAAACCTACCTCTCCGCTTGCCCTGCCGGAAGCTGGGTCCGCAGTGTGTAGGGCCCTTTAAAGTCCTGAGGAGAATAAACGAGGTGTGTTATCGATTACAACTCCTTCCTATTATCGTATTAACCCTCGTTTCATGTGTCTCTCCTCAGGCCGGTGGTAGCTGGTCCCCTGCAGGACAGTGAGGTACCGGAGGTCCCTCCCCCCTCTGGACATCGAGGGACCCCGGCGTACACGATCCGGGCCATTCTGGACTCAAGACGCCGGGTGAGGGGCCTGCAGTACCTCGTGGACTGGGAGGGGTACGGTCCGGAGGAGAGGTGCTGGGTACCGGTGAGGGACATCTTGGATCCATCCATGTTGAGGGATTTCCATCGCCTCCATCCGGATCGCCCTGCACCTCGTCCTCCGGGGCGACCTCGAGGTCGGTGTCGGCGCTGCGGGAGCCGCGCGTCAGGAGGGGTACTGTCACGAGTCCGACCGAGGGTGTTTCCCCTTCCGGGCGGTTGGCGCTCGGCGGTCGTCGTCACCGGCCTATTAGCTGCCACTGATTGTTTTTCCTCCCCCTCCTTGTGTGTTTAGTGGTAGCACCTGTTCATGATTGAATCAGCTGATTGGTTTGTCTTTATTGGGCAGCCGGCCCGCCTGGTTGTTGTGCGGGATTATTGCAGTGTAACCTTCGGCTCTGTTGTTAGAAGTACGTGTTAGTGCCTGGTCGTTACGTTTTCTGTTGTACATTCTCATTCCCTGTGTTTGGGGCCGTTACTATTGTGAGCACCCTGGGATGCGTTGGCGCTATTAAAGACGCACAGCTTTGCACTCACTGTCTCCTGCGTTTGACTCCACACACCTACGACACCTGAAGTGTTACAGGAACAGGGAACAATAGGGAACAATAGGGAACAATAGGGAACAATAGGGAACTACAGGGAACAATAGGGAACAATAGGGAACAGGGAACTATAGGGAACAGGGAACTATAGGGAACAATAGGGAACAGGGAACAATAGGGAACAGGAACAATAGGGAACAGGGAACAATAGGGAACAGGGAACAATAGGGAACAGGGAACTACAGGGAACAATAGGGAACAGGGAACAATAGGGAACAGGGAACAATAGGGAACAGGGAACAATAGGGAACAGGAACAATAGGGAACAATAGGGAACAATAGGGAACTACAGGGAACAATAGGGAACAGGGAACAATAGGGAACAGGGAACAATAGGGAACAATAGGGAACAATAGGGAACAATAGGGAACTACAGGGAACAATAGGGAACAATAGGGAACAGGGAACTATAGGGAACAATAGGGAACAGGGAACAATAGGGAACAGGGAACAATAGGGAACAATAGGGAACAGGGAACAATAGGGAACAATAGGGAACAATAGGGAACTACAGGGAACAATAGGGAACAGGGAACAATAGGGAACAATAGGGAACAATAGGGAACAATAGGGAACTACAGGGAACAATAGGGAACAATAGGGAACAGGGAACTATAGGGAACAATAGGGAACAGGGAACAATAGGGAACAGGGAACAATAGGGAACAGGGAACAATAGGGAACAATAGGGAACAGGGAACAATAGGGAACAGGGAACTACAGGGAACAATAGGGAACAATAGGGAACAGGAAACTATAGGGAACAATAGGGAACAGGGAACTATAGGGAACAGGGAACAATAGGGAACAGGGAACTATAGGGAACAGGGAACAATAGGGAACAATAGGGAACAGGGAACAATAGGGAACAGGGAACAATAGGGAACAATAGGGAACAGGGAACAATAGGGAACAGGGAACAATAGGGAACAGGGAACTACAGGGAACAGGGAACAATAGGGAACAGGGAACAATAGGGAACAGGGAACAATAGGGAACAGGGAACTACAGGGAACAATAGGGAACAGGGAACAATAGGGAACAGGGAACAATAGGGAACAGGGAACTACAGGGAACAATAGGGAACAGGGAACAATAGGGAACAGGGAACAATAGGGAACAGGGAACAATAGGGAACAGGGAACTACAGGGAACAATAGGGAACAGGGAACTATAGGGAACAGGGAACAATAGGGAACAGGGAACTATAGGGAACAGGGAACTACAGGGAACAATAGGGAACAATAGGGAACAATAGGGAACAATAGGGAACAGGGAACTACAGGAACAATAGGGAACAATAGGGAACAATAGGGAACAGGGAACTATAGGGAACAGGGAACTATAGGGAACAGGGAACTATAGGGAACAGGGAACTATAGGGAACAGGGAACAATAGGGAACAATAGGGAACAGGGAACTACAGGGAACAATAGGGAACAATAGGGAACAGGGAACTATAGGGAACAGGGAACAATAGGGAACAGGGAACTATAGGGAACAATAGGGAACAGGGAACAATAGGGAACAGGGAACTATAGGGAACAGGGAACTATAGGGAACAGGGAACAATAGGGAACAGGGAACTATAGGGAACAGGGAACAATAGGGAACAGGGAACAATAGGGAACAGGGAACAATAGGGGATTAGGGAACAATAGGGAACAGGGAACAATAGGGAACAGGGAACAATAGGGAACAGGGAACAATAGGGAACAGGGAACAATAAGGAACAGGGAACAATAGGCAACAGGGAACAATAGGGAACAGGAACAATAGGGAACAGGGAACAATAGGGAACAATAGGGAACAATAGGGAACTACAGGGAACAATAGGGAACAATAGGGAACAGGGAACAATAGGGAACAGGGAACAATAGGGAACAGGGAACAATAGGGAACAGGGAACAATAGGGAACAGGGAACTACAGGGAACAATAGGGAACAATAGGGAACAATAGGGAACAGGGAACTACAGGGAACAATAGGGAACAATAGGGAACAATAGGGAACAGGGAACTATAGGGAACAGGGAACTATAGGGAACAGGGAACTATAGGGAACAGGGAACTATAGGAACAGGGAACAATAGGGAACAATAGGGAACAGGGAACTACAGGGAACAATAGGGAACAATAGGGAACAGGGAACTATAGGGAACAGGGAACAATAGGGAACATGGAACTATAGGGAACAATAGGGAACAGGGAACAATAGGGAACAATAGGGAACAGGGAACAATAGGGAACAGGGAACAATAGGGAACAGGGAACAATAGGGGATTAGGGAACAATAGGGAACAGGGAACAATAGGGAACAGGGAACAATAGGGAACAGGGAACAATAGGGAACAGGGAACAATAGGCAACAGGGAACAATAGGGAACAGGGAACAATAGGGAACAGGGAACAATAGGGAACAATAGGAACAATAGGGAACTACAGGAAACAATAGGGAACAATAGGGAACAGGGAACAATAGGGAACAGGGAACAATAGGGAAGAGGGAACAATAGGGAACAATAGGGAACAGGGAACAATAGGGAACAGGGAACAATAGGGAACAGGGAACAATAGGGAACAGGGAACAATAGGGAACAATAGGGAACAATAGGGAACTACAGGGAACAATAGGGAACAATAGGGAACAGGGAACTATAGGGAACAGGGAACTATAGGGAACAATAGGGAACAGGGAACAATAGGGAACAGGGAACAATAGGGAACAGGGAACAATAGGGAACAATAGGGAACAGGGAACAATATAGGGAACAGGGAACAATAGGGAACAGGGAACTACAGGGAACAATAGGGGACAGGGAACAATAGGGAACAGGGAACAATAGGGAACAGGGAACTACAGGGAACAATAGGGAACAGGGAACAATAGGGAACAGGGAACAATAGGGAACAGGGAACAATAGGGAACAATAGGGAACAATAGGGAACTACAGGGAACAATAGGGAACAGGGAACAATAGGGAACAGGGAACAATAGGGAACAATAGGGAACAATAGGGAACTACAGGGAACAATAGGGAACAATAGGGAACAGGGAACTATAGGGAACAATAGGGAACAGGGAACAATAGGGAACAGGGAACAATAGGGAACAGGGAACAATAGGGAACAATAGGGAACAGGGAACAATAGGGAACAGGGAACTACAGGGAACAATAGGGAACAATAGGGAACAGGAAACTATAGGGAACAATAGGGAACAGGGAACTATAGGGAACAGGGAACAATAGGGAACAGGGAACTATAGGGAACAGGGAACAATAGGGAACAATAGGGAACAATAGGGAACAGGGAACAATAGGGAACAGGGAACAATAGGGAACAATAGGGAACAGGGAACAATAGGGAACAGGGAACAATAGGGAACAATAGGGAACAGGGAACAATAGGGAACAGGGAACAATAGGGAACAGGGAACTACAGGGAACAGGGAACAATAGGGAACAGGGAACAATAGGGAACAGGGAACAATAGGGAACAGGGAACTACAGGGAACAATAGGGAACAGGGAACAATAGGGAACAGGGAACAATAGGGAACAGGGAACTATAGGGAACAGGGAACTACAGGGAACAATAGGGAACAGGGAACAATAGGGAACAGGGAACAATAGGGAACAGGGAACAATAGGGAACAGGGAACTACAGGGAACAATAGGGAACAGGGAACTATAGGGAACAGGGAACAATAGGGAACAGGGAACTATAGGGAACAGGGAACTACAGGGAACAATAGGGAACAATAGGGAACAATAGGGAACAGGGAACTACAGGGAACAATAGGGAACAATAGAAAACAATAGGGAACAGGGAACTATAGGGAACAGGGAACTATAGGGAACAGGGAACTATAGGGAACAGGGAACTATAGGGAACAGGGAACAATAGGGAACAATAGGGAACAGGGAACTACAGGGAACAATAGGGAACAATAGGGAACAGGGAACTATAGGGAACAGGGAACTACAGGGAACAGGGAACTATAGGGAACAGGGAACAATAGGGAACAGGGAACAATAGGGAACAGGGAACAATAGGGAACAGGGAACTACAGGGAACAATAGGGAACAGGGAACAATAGGGAACAATAGGGAACAATAGGGAACAGGGAACAATAGGGAACAATAGGGAACAGGGAACAATAGGGAACAGGGAACAATAGGGAACAGGGAACAATAGGGAACAGGGAACAATAGGGAACAGGGAACAATAGGGAACAGGGAACTACAGGGAACAATAGGGAACAGGGAACAATAGGGAACAGGGAACAATAGGGAACAGGGAACAATAGGGAACAGGGAACTACAGGGAACAATAGGGGAACACAGGGAACTACAGGGAACAATAGGGAACAGGGAACAATAGGGAACAGGGAACAATAGGGAACAGGGAACTACAGGGAACAATAGGGAACAGGAACTAGGAACAATAGAACAGGGAACAATAGGGAACAGGGAACTACAGGGAACAATAGGGAACAATAGGGAACAGGAACTATAGGGAACAGGGAACTACAGGGAACAGGGAACTAGGGAACAGGGAACAATAGGGAACAGGGAACAATAGGGAACAGGGAACAATAGGGAACTAGGGAACAATAGGGAACAGGGAACAATAGGGAACAATAGGGAACAGGGAACAATAGGGAACAGGGAACAGGGAACAATAGGGAACAGGGAACAATAGGGAACAGGGAACAATAGGGAACAGGGAACAATAGGGAACAATAGGGAACAGGGAACAGGGAACTACAGGAACAATAGGGAACAGGGAACAATAGGGAACAGGGAACAATAGGGAACAGGGAACTACAGGGAACAATAGGGAACAGGGAACTATAGGGAACAGGGAACAATAGGGAACAGGGAACTATAGGGAACAGGGAACTATAGGGAACAGGGAACAATAGGGAACAGGGAACTATAGGGAACAGGGAACAATAGGGAGGGAACAATAGGGATCAGGGAACAATAGGGAACAGGGAACAATAGGGAACAGGGAACTATAGGGAACAGGGAACTATAGGGAACATGGAACAATAGGGAAGGGAACAATAGGGAACAGGGAACTACAGGGAACAATAGGGAACAGGGAACTATAGGGAACAATAGGGAACAGGGAACTAGGGAACAATAGGAACAAACTAGGGAACAGGGAACAATAGGGAACAGGGAACAATAGGGAACAGGGAACAATAGGGAACAGGGAACTATAGGGAACAGGGAACAATAGGGAACAGGGAACAATAGGGAACAATAGGGAACAGGGAACAATAGGGAACAGGGAACAATAACTATAGGGAACAGGGAACAATAGGGACAGGGAAAATAGGGAACAATAGGGAACAATAGGGAACAGGAACTAGGGAACAATAGGGAACAGGGAACAATAGGGAACAGGGAACAATAGGGAACAGGGAACTACAGGGAACAATAGGGAACAGGGAACAATAGGGAACAATACGGGAACAGGGAACAATAGGGAACAATAGGGAACAGGGATAGGGAACAGGAACAATAGGGAACAGGGAACAATAGGGAACAGGGAACAATAGGGAACAGGGAACTACAGGGAACAATAGGGAACAGGAACAATAGGGAACAGGGAACAATAGGGAACAGGGAACAATAGGGAACAGGGAACAATAGGGATCAGGGAACATTAGGGAACTAACTAGGGAACAGGGAACTATAGGGAACAGGGAACTATAGGGAACAGGGAACAATAGGGAACAGGGAACAATAGGGAACAGGGAACTATAGGGAACAGGGAACAATAGGGAACAGGGAACTATAGGGAACAGGGAACTATAGGGAACAGGGAACTATAGGGAACAATAGGGAACAGGGAACTATAGGGATCAGGGAACAATAGGGAACAGGGAACAATAGGGATCAGGGAACAATAGGGAACAGGGAACAATAGGGAACAGGGAACTATAGGGAACAGGGAACTATAGGGATCAGGGAACAATAGGGAACAGGGAACAATAGGGATCAGGGAACAATAGGGAACAGGGAACAATAGGGAACAGGGAACTATAGGGAACAGGGAACAATAGGGAACAGGGAACTATAGGGAACAGGGAACTATAGGGAACAGGGAACAATAGGGAACAGGGAACAATAGGGAACAGGGAACTATAGGGAACATGGAACAATAGGGATCAGGGAACAATAGGGAACAGGGAACAATAGGGAACAGGGAACAATAGGGAACAGGGAACAATAGGGAACAGGGAACTATAGGGATCAGGGAACAATAGGGAACAGGGAACAATAGGGAACAGGGAACAATAGGGAACAGGGAACTATAGGGATCAGGGAACAATAGGGATCAGGGAACAATAGGGAACAGGGAACAATAGGGAACAGGGAACTATAGGGAACTATAGGGAACTATAGGGAACAGGGAACTATAGGGAACAGGGAACTATAGGGAACAGGGAACAATAGGGATCAGGGAACAATAGGGAACAGGGAACTATAGGGAACAGGGAACAATAGGGAACAGGGAACTACAGGGAACAGGGAACAATAGGGATCAGGGAACAATAGGGAACAGGGAACAATAGGGAACAGGGAACAATAGGGAACAGGGAACAATAGGGAACAATAGGGAACTATAGGGAACAGGGAACTATATTGAACAGGGAACAATAGGGAACAGGGAACAATAGGGAACAATAGGGAACTATAGGGAACTATAGGGAACAGGGAACTATAGGGAACAGGGAACTATAGGGAACAGGGAACTATAGGGAATAGGGTGCAATTTGGGACTCATACAGAGTTTGTCTCAGTGCACAGTCCAGTTGACATATTGTTAGGAGATAGTGTTGCACAGTAACAGTTGCTGGGGAGAGTTGGACTAGCTAACTTCTGACCCAGCGACGTTGAGCTTTAAAACAGCTGTTGAATGATGTTGCATGAAATGTTTTTTTTTTTTAGCCACAGCAATAACCATTTTCCCTCTCAGTTCACTTGATGGAGTCTCTGGTGAATATCTCAGGTACTGAGGCAGTCAGGGTAGCAGGGCGTCCTGGCTAAATTCCCAATCTGGCCCTCATACCATCATGGCCACCCAATCATTCCAAACGTTCAATTGTCTCATTCATCCCCTCTTCCCCAGGTCATTACTGTAAAAGGAGAACATGTTCTCCGTCAACTAACCTTGTAAAATAAGTGTTTTTGTTTTTAAAGAGCAGGGTAGCACTGCCAGCTCTATAGGACTTCATCCCTGAAGAATAAGCAAAGAATAAAAAACACCCTGCGTCCCATATGGAACCCTATTCCCTATTTAGTACACTACTTTTGACCAGGGACCCCATAGAGAATAGGGTCCCATTTGGGACACCCCTTAGTGCCATGTCAGGGTAAATGTTTCCATTGGCATCTATATAAATAAGCTCGTTTTCTTTTGGTGGAGCTGAACTGAATACATAGTGTGAATTAAAGAGGTGTTGGAATGACTAGCGGGTGGTCTATAGTTCGTGTTATCTGTGACCTTTACATGAAGTGTACTGTATGTTTGTTAATGTATCAACCATCTATTCATTAACTTAGCCTCCCCGGTTCAAGCCCCGGGCACCAGGCCCCATGCATCCCTTTTGTAACACTCAATTGCAGACAACACGGCACTCATGCAAAAACAACAGATAACGGGTTACCGGGCGGACCTCGACGAGGGCTTGAACTAATAGGAATTATAGAATTGGTAATCGTGGGGAAAGCAGGGTCTATTTTCATATGTAAATGTTACAGGCTCGCAGTACAAGGCCCGGGCTCGCAGTACAAGGCCCAGGCTCGCAGTACAAGGCCCAGGCTCGCAGTACAAGGCCCAGGCTCGCAGTACAAGGCCCAGGCTCGCAGTACAAGGCCCAGGCTCGCAGTACAAGGCCCAGGCTCGCAGTACAAGGCCCAGGCTCTCAGTACAAGGCCCAGGCTCGCAGTACAAGGCCCAGGCTCGCAGTACAAGGCCCAGGCTCGCAGTACAAGGCCCAGGCTCGCAGTACAAGGCCCAGGCTCGCAGTACAAGGCCCAGGCTCGCAGTACAAGGCCCAGGCTCGCAGTACAAGGCCCAGGCTCGCAGTACAAGGCCCAGGCTCGCAGTACAAGGCCCAGGCTCACAGTACAAGGCCCAGGCTCGCAGTACAAGGCCCAGGCTCGCAGTACAAGGCCCAGGCTCTCAGTACAAGGCCCAGGCTCGCAGTACAAGGCCCAGGCTAGCAGTACAAGGCCCAGGCTAGTACAAGGCCCAGGCTTTCAGTACAAGGCCCAGGCTCGCAGTACAAGGCCCAGGCTCGCAGTACAAGGCCCAGGCTTTCAGTACAAGGCCCAGGCTCGCAGTACAAGGCCCAGGCTCGCAGTACAAGGCCCAGGCTTTCAGTACAAGGCCCAGGCTCGCAGTACAAGGTCCAGGCTTTCAGTACAAGGCCCAGGCTCGCAGTACAAGGCCCAGGCTTTCAGTACAAGGCCCAGGCTCGCAGTACAAGGCCCAGGCTTTCAGTACAAGGCCCAGGCTCGCAGTACAAGGCCCAGGCTCGCAGTACAAGGCCCAGGCTCGCAGTACAAGGCCCAGGCTCGCAGTACAAGGCCCAGGCTCGCAGTATAAGGCCCAGGCTCGCAGTACAAGGCCCAGGCTCGCAGTACAAGGCCCAGGCTCGCAGTACAAGGCCCAGGCTCGCAGTACAAGGCCCAGGCTCTCAGTACAAGGCCCAGGCTCGCAGTACAAGGCCCAGGCTCTCAGTACAAGGCCCAGGCTCGCAGTACAAGGCCCAGGCTCGCAGTACAAGGCCCAGGCTCGCAGTACAAGGCCCAGGCTCGCAGTACAAGACCCAGGCTTTCAGTACAAGGCCCAGGCTCGCAGTACAAGGCCCAGGCTTGCAGTACAAGGCCCAAGCAAAGCCCAGGCTTGCAGTACAAGGCCCAGGCTCGCAGTACAAGGCCCAGGCTCGCAGTACAAGGCCCAGGCTCGCAGTACAAGGCCCAGGCTCGCAGTACAAGGCCCAGGCTTTCAGTACAAGGCCCAGGCTCTCAGTACAAGGCCCAGGCTCGCAGTACAAGGCCCAGGCTTTCAGTACAAGGCCCAGGCTCGCAGTACAAGGCCCAGGCTCTCAGTACAAGGCCCAGGCTCGCAGTACAAGGCCCAGGCTCGCAGTACAAGGCCCAGGCTTGCAGTACAAGGCCCAGGCTTGCAGTACAAGGCCCAGGCTCGCAGTACAAGGCCCAGGCTTTCAGTACAAGGCCCAGGCTCGCAGTACAAGGCCCAGGCTTTCAGTACAAGGCCCAGGCTCGCAGTACAAGGCCCAGGCTTTCAGTACAAGGCCCAGGCTCGCAGTACAAGGCCCAGGCTTGCAGTACAAGGCCCAGGCTCGCAGTACAAGGCCCAGGCTCGCAGTACAAGGCCCAGGCTCGCAGTACAAGGCCCAGGCTGGTGAAATAGCTTTGCAGAATGGATCATACTTAAAGGACAGAAAAGAAAATAACATTTGGACGGAAAACACTTGATGTTGCTCCGGTGTTTTAGGTCGACATTCTCTTTGCCTGGCAACCCAGACTCTGGGACTGGTCAAACGCTAAGCCACGCCCACGTACGTTAATTTCTTCTCCTCAAAGAGTCTGGATCGGAGTACCCTCACAGACTCTTTTCCAAATGTGAACACGTTCGGGGCCGTTTGATTGGTCCAGAGACCGATGGGTTGGGCCAGAACCAGAACACACGGTTGGTAAAAGCGGCAGTTTGAAAATGTGTAATTGGCTTTGATACTCTGATTGGTTAGAGACGATCCAATCGCTGATTACTTTGTTTTATACAACGCCCCTCGTGCTCCTTGTCACCATCAACAACTTCAATGATGGCTGTCTCAGACTATAGTATGTAGAAAACCAATTTAGTGTGAGTGGTCATGCTACACTGTCTCAGCATCACTTAGCTAATTAGGGAGCACTGAGCTGTGACCCGCGCGGGTTGGAGTAAGAGAAGGAGGGAAGGAGAGAGAAAAGGGGGAGAAACAGGAGGAAGAGAAGGGGTGGAGGGAAAGGGGGAGAGTGGAGGGGTAAATTCTGTTCAATAAACACTGCAAATGTCTCTCCTCCTCTCCTTCTCTCCTCTCCTCCTCTACCCGTCTCCCTCCATCAGGTCTTCCTGTGAAAAGCCCAAATGAGAGAGAGGGTTGATGAAAGGAGAGAGAGTTGATGAAAGGAGAGAGAGGGTTGTTGGACGCTACATGGAATTTTGCTCACTGTGGATTTGTGTAACCTTGCAGAGAGAGAGAGGGAGAGAGAGAGAGAGAGAGAGAGAGAGAGAGAGAGAGAGAGAGAGAGAGAGAGAGAGAGAGAGAGAGAGAGAGAGAGAGAGAGAGTCAGAATGGAGCTGCTCTGGCAGGCAAGCAGGCAGGCAGGAGGGCTGGCACTGGGCTAGTTTAGGAGGATAGCAGACTCCCTCCCTCCTGTCTGGGCATGAAAGACCTCCAGCTCATTACACGGGCCCTGGGACATGTTTGACAAGATGGAAAAACACTAAATACTGTGGGTGTCTGAAGAAAGGATCAGAATACTGTCTGGTCCGCGGGGCTCAGTTTGCCACCATAGAGTTCACAGATTTATGTGTCTCTAAGTGTCAACTACTAAACCTTGTAGAAAATGTGGTGGTTTCATCCTAAATGTGGAGATGGAAGAAATCTGTCAATCAGTGTTCTTTTAGTTCTTTTAGCTGTATTGTAATGAGAAGGTAACTGGGTGGTCCTGTATTGTAATGAGAGGGTAACTGGGTGGTCCTGTATTGTAATGAGAAGGTAACTGGGTGGTCCTGTATTGTAATGAGAAGGTAACTGGGTGGTCCTGTATTGTAATGAGAGGGTAACTGGGTGGTCCTGTATTGTAATGAGAGGGTAACTGGGTGGTCCAGTATTGTAATGAGAAGGTAACTGGGTGGTCCAGTATTGTAATGAGAAGGTAACTGGGTGGTCCTGTATTGTAATGAGAAGGTAACTGGGTGGTCCTGTATTGTAATGAGAGGGTAACTGGGTGGTCCTGTATTGTAATGAGAGGGTAACTGGGTGGTCCTGTATTGTAATGAGAGGGTAACTGGGTGGTCCTGTATTGTAATGAGAGGGTAACTGGGTGGTCCAGTATTGTAATGAGAGGGTAACTGGGTGGTCCTGTACTGTAATGGGATGGTAACTGGGTGGTCCTGTATTGCAATGAGAGGGTAACAGTATTGTAATGGGATGGTAACTGGGTGGTCCTGTATTGCAATGAGAGGGTAACAGTATTGTAATGGGATGGTAACTGGGTGGTCCTGTATTGCAATGAGAGGGTAACAGTATTGTAATGGGATGGTAACTGGGTGGTCCTGTATTGTAATGAGAGGGTAACTGGGTGGTCCTGTATTGTAATGAGAGGGTAACTGGGTGGTCCTGTATTGTAATGAGAGGGTAACTGGGTGGTCCTGTATTGTAATGAGAGGGTAACTGGGTGGTCCTGTATTGTAATGAGAGGGTAACTGGGTGGTCCTGTATTGTAATGAGAGGGTAACTGGGTGGTCCTGTATTGTAATGAGAGGGTAACTGGGTGGTCCTGTATTGTAATGAGAGGGTAACTGGGTGGTCCTGTATTGTAATGAGAAGGTAACTGGGTGGTCCTGTATTGTAATGAGAGGGTAACTGGGTGGTCCTGTATTGTAATGAGAAGGTAACTGGGTGGTCCTGTATTGTAATGAGAGGGTAACTGGGTGGTCCTGTATTGTAATGAGAGGGTAACTGGGTGGTCCTGTATTGTAATGAGAAGGTAACTGGGTGGTCCTGTATTGTAATGAGAGGGTAACTGGGTGGTCCTGTATTGTAATGAGAGGGTAACTGGGTTGTCCTGTATTGTAATGAGAGGGTAACTGGGTGGTCCTGTATTGTAATGAGAGGGTAACTGGGTGGTCCTGTATTGTAATGAGAGGGTAACTGGGTGGTCCTGTATTGTAATGAGAAGGTAACTGGGTGGTCCTGTATTGTAATGAGAGGGTAACTGGGTGGTCCTGTATTGTAATGAGAGGGTAACTGGGTGGTCCTGTATTGTAATGAGAGGGTAACTGGGTGGTCCTGTATTGTAATGAGAGGGTAACTGGGTGGTCCTGTATTGTAATGAGAGGGTAACTGGGTGGTCCTGTATTGTAATGAGAGGGTAACTGGGTTGTCCTGTATTGTAATGAGAGGGTAACAGTATTGTAATGAGAGGGTAACAGTATTGTAATGAGAGGGTAACTGGGTGGTCTTGTATTGTAATGAGAGGGTAACTGGGTGGTCCTGTATTGTAATGAGAGGGTAACCTTGTGATCCTGTACTGTAATGAGAGGGTAACTGGGTGGTCCTGTATTGTAATGAGAGGGTAACAGTATTGTAATGAGAGGGTAACAGTATTGTAATGAGAGGGTAACAGTATTGTAATGAGAGGGTAACTGGGTGGTCTTGTATTGTAATGAGAGGGTAACAGTATTGTAATGAGAAGGTAACTGGGTGGTCCTGTATTGTAATGAGAGGGTAACTGGGTGGTCTTGTATTGTAATGAGAGGGTAACTGGGTGGTCCTGTATTGTAATGAGTAACCTGTATTGTAATGAGAGGGTAACTATTGTAATGAGAGGGTAACAGTATTGTAATGAGAGGGTAACTGGGTGGTCTTGTATTGTAATGAGAGGGTAACTGGGTGGTCCTGTATTGTAATGAGAGGGTAACTGGGTGGTCCTGTATTGTAATGAGAGGGTAACTGGGTTGTCCTGTATTGTAATGAGAGGGTAACTGGGTGGTCCTGTATTGTAATGAGAGGGTAACTGGGTGGTCCTGTATTGTAATGAGAGGGTAACTGTGTGGTCCTGTATTGTAATGAGAGGGTAACTGGGTGGTCCTGTATTGTAATGAGAGGGTAACAGTATTGTAATGAGAAGGTAACTGGGTGGTCCTGTATTGTAATGAGAGGGTAACCTTGTGATCCTGTACTGTAATGAGAGGGTAACTGGGTGGTCCTGTATTGTAATGAGAGGGTAACAGTATTGTAATGAGAGGGTAACTGGGTGGTCCTGTATTGTAATGGGATGGTAACTGGGTGGTCCTGTATTGTAATGAGAGGGTAACTGGGTGGTCCTGTATTGTAATGAGAGGGTAACTGGGTGGTCCTGTATTGTAATGAGAGGGTAACTGGGTGGTCCAGTATTGTAATGAGAGGGTAACTGGGTGGTCCTGTATTGTAATGAGAGGGTAACTGGGTGGTCCTGTATTGTAATGAGAGGGTAACTGGGTGGTCCTGTATTGTAATGAGAGGGTAACTGGGTGGTCCTGTATTGTAATGAGAGGGTAACTGGGTGGTCCTGTATTGTAATGAGAGGGTAACTGGGTGGTCCTGTATTGTAATGAGAGGGTAACTGGGTGGTCCTGTATTGTAATGAGAGGGTAACTGGGTGGTCCTGTATTGTAATGAGAGGGTAACAGTATTGTAATGAGAGGGTAACTGGGTGGTCCTGTATTGTAATGAGAGGGTAACTGGGTGGTCCTGTATTGTAATGAGAGGGTAACTGGGTGGTCCTGTATTGTAATGAGAGGGTAACTGGGTGGTCCTGTATTGTAATGAGAGGGTAACTGGGTGGTCCTGTATTGTAATGAGAGGGTAACTGGGTGGTCCTGTATTGTAATGAGAGGGTAACTGGGTGGTCCTGTATTGTAATGAGAGGGTAACTGGGTGGTCCTGTATTGTAATGAGAGGGTAACTGGGTGGTCCTGTATTGTAATGAGAGGGTAACTGGGTGGTCCTGTATTGTAATGAGAGGGTAACTGGGTGGTCCTGTATTGTAATGAGAGGGTAACTGGGTGGTCCTGTATTGTAATGAGAGGGTAACTGGGTGGTCCTGTATTGTAATGAGAGGGTAACTGGGTGGTCCTGTATTGTAATGAGAAGGTAACTGGGTGGTCCTGTATTGTAATGAGAGGGTAACTGGGTGGTCCTGTATTGTAATGAGAGGGTAACTGGGTGGTCCTGTATTGTAATGAGAGGGTAACTGGGTGGTCCTGTATTGTAATGAGAGGGTAACTGGGTGGTCCTGTATTGTAATGAGAATGAGATTAATTCAGTAAGTTGTTTTCCTCTCCTCGTCTCCTCTCCTTGTCCCCTCTTCTCGGGGGACTTCTTCTCAGCTTTCTCCTCCTCCTTTCATCCTCCTTCTTCTCCTCCTTTCCTCCTTTCATCCTCCTCCTTTATTCCTCCTTTCCTCCTTTCATCCTCCTCCTTTATTCCTCCTTTCCTCCTTTCATCCTCCTCCTTTATTCCTCCTTTCCTCCTTTCATCCTCCTCCTTTATTCCTCCTTTCCTCCTTTCATCCTCCTCCTTTATTCCTCCTTTCCTCCTTTCATCCTCCCCCTTTCATCCTCCTCCTTTCCTCCTCCTTTCATCCCCCTTTCATCCTCCTCCTTCTTCTCCTCCTTTATTCCTCCTTTCCTCCTCCTTCTTCTCCCCCTTTCATCCCCCTTTCATCCTCCTCCTTTCCCCCTCCTTTCTTCCTCCTTCTTCTCCTCCTTTCCTCCTCCTTCCTCTCCTCCTTTCTTCCTCCTTTCTTACTCCTTTCCTTCTCCTTCTTCTCCTCCTTTCCTCCTCCTTTCCCCCTCCTTTCCTCCTCCTTTCCTCCTCCTTTCATCCCCCTTTCATCCTCCTCCTTTCCCCCTCCTTTCTTCCTCCTTCTTCTCCTCCTTTCCTCCTCCTTCCTCTCCTCCTTTCATCCTCCTTTCATCCTCCTTCTTCTCCTCCTTTCCTCCTCTATCCCTCCTCCTTTCATCCTTCTTCTCCTCCCTTTCTCCTCCTATTCCTCTCTTTGGACTGAAATCCTCCTTCTTCTCCTCCTTTCCTCCTCTATCCCTCCTCCTTTCATCCTCCTTCTTCTCCTCCTCTCATCCTCCTTCTCCTCCCTTTCTCCTCCTATTCCTCTCTTTGGACTGAAATCCTCCTTCTTCTCCTCTATCCCTCCTCCTTTCATCCTCCTTCTTCTCCTCCTCTCATCCTCCTTCTTCTCCTCCCTTTCTCCTCCTATTCCTCTCTTTGGACTGAAATCCTCCTTCTTCTCCTCCTTTCCTCCTCTATCCCTCCTCCTTTCATCCTCCTTCTTCTCCTCCTCTTATCCTCCTTCTTCTCCTCCCTTTCTCCTCCTATTCCTCTCTTTGGACTGAAATCCTCCTTCTCCAGAATGTTAACAGACAAAAGCCTGTTTTTTCTCCTTCTTTCTTCTTTCCTTCTTCTTCTCCTCTTTCTGTTTGTAACCATATCACACACTCTCCTGCTCACTCTGCTTCTCCCTAGATGAAGACCGTTATACTGTCAGCTCTCAGCACAGCCGCCAAATTAGACAGACCTCAGCCCTGTCTCGCTCTAGTATCTCTCTCTTCTCTTTCTGTTTGTCTCTCTCTCTCTTCTATCTCTTCTCTCTCTCTTCTCTCTCTCTTCTCTCTTTCTGCTCTCTCTCTCTTCTCTCTTTCTGCTCTCTCTCTCTCTATTCATTTCGCTCTCTCTCTCTATTTCTCTCTCTCTCTCTCACACTCTCTCTCACACACACTTTCTGTCACCAGGGCTCCTGCGTTGTGAGGTTATTACTGGGAGGAGAGGACCAGTTCTACGGTGAGCCCCTGTTGTTACCCCTGCTGCTGTCTGTCATTTGAAAAGACAGACATAAAAGAGTCTCTGTATCAACACAATGTCTCTGTCCCGAGACGCTGCAAATATGAACACATTCCACAACTCCTTCATTGTTATTTTAATGTTTCTAAAATACAGCATGTAAACAAGTGAATGCATTATGTATGGTCCATAGATACAATACATATAATACAGCTATATGTCCACGTGTGCTTATGTGAGACTGTCTTTAAAATGATTCCTCACAGTAAGTGAATAACTATGGAGATGACTCAGGTGACAACCTTGCTACTTTGATTAAGGTAGGGATTTATAAAAGCTTTTGAAATAGGTGTCTTGCACGGTTTCATTTTCTCCCGCCGCCTCTCTCTTTCTCACTCCGTCAGCGTATAGACAAGGCGGTAGCTGTGATGGAATGGAATCATTGCTTCGTCTGTCATTGCTGCTTCTCCACTCTGGCAGTGGAGATAAGGGGAGAGGGAGAGGGAGAGGGAGAGGGAGAGGGAGAGGGAGAGGGAGAGGGAGAGGGAGAGAGAGAGAGGGAGAGGAGAGAGGGGGATGAGAGAGAGGGGGGGAGAGAGAGAGAGAGAGAGAGAGAGAGAGAGAGAGAGAGAGAGAGAGAGAGAGAGAGAGAGAGAGAGGGAGAGAGAGAGGGAGAGGGAGAGGGAGAGAGGGAGAGGGAGAGAGAGGGAGAGGGAGAGGGAGAGGGAGAGGGAGAGGGAGAGGGGGAGAGAGAGAGGGGAGAGAGAGAGAGGGGGATGAGAGAGAGGGGAGGGGAGAGAGAGAGAGAGAGAGAGAGAGAGAGAGAGAGAGAGAGAGAGAGAGAGAGAGAGAGAGAGAGAGGGAGAGGGAGAGGGAGAGGGAGAGGGAGAGAGGAGAGGGAGCGAGAGAGAGAGGGGGAGAGAGAGAGGGGGGGAGAGAGAGAGGGAGGGGAGAGAGAGAGGGAGGGGAGAGAGAGAGGGCTGAGGGAGAGGGAGAGAGAGAGAGGCAAAGAAAGAGAGGCAAAGAGGGAGAGAAGGACAGAAATAGAAAGAGAGGAGAGGACAGAGAGAGGAAGAATGAGACCGAGAAAGAGAGAGAAATCCCATAAAGGCTTCCGTCTTGCCACGGTGCTGTGGATGAAAACAGTTTCCTGTCTGGAGATGCATCGTAATTCCTGTCCTCTCCAAAGCCTATTACCCCTCAGCCTGAGATTGCTGCTGCAGGTGTGAGTCACAAACAGCACCCCATTCGCTATGTAGTGTACTACTTTTGACCAGAGCCCTATGGCCCCTGGTGAAAGGTTAGAGCACTATAAATGTAATAGGGGTGTCATTTTGGACGGACCCGTGGAATCTACGCCAGACCAGAATGTGATGATTGAACTCTGATTTAAGAAGGCAGGCATGGAGAAAGATGTAGACTTCTCAACACTACTGTGGGCTGGGGCATCCTGAACATTTCTGAATACCACAATAATGTCTATGTTCTCTGTATAAAACCAAACTGGGTTCAACTACTATTTGAAATCATTTCAAATGCTGTATCTGTGATTCATTGATTTTGGACGTTTTAGGGGCTCCTAACCAATTGTTCTATTTGTGTTTTTTTTTTGCTGATCTTAACTTTATTTTGTACATAATGTTTTCGCCATTTGATTCCTATGACCCGAAAGAGCTTCTGGACATCAGAATAGCTAATCACTAACCTCTATTTACATGAGGACTTCTACTTCAGTGAGTCGGAGACGAAAGACATATCGATTGTCCCCAAATCTCCGACACAAGAAGGAGGAAGAGACGGTGCTTGTAGAGGCCGGCGAGCAGGATACCTGACGAAACTACGTCGGAGATAAATCGCCTCTACCCTCCGTTCTATTGGCCAAATTACAATCACTGGAGAATAAACTGGATGAGCTCCGTTCGAGACTATCCTACCAACGTGATCTGAAGCTGTAATATCCTATAAATATGTTGCTGTTTTTTCTGTACATTGGCAGGACAGAACGGGGAAGATCGGGGAAGGTGGCGTATGTCTCTTTCTTAATAACAACTGGTGGGCAATCTTTAATATTAAGGAAGTCTTAAGGTTCTGTTTGTTAGAATACCTCATGATAAGCTGCAGACCATACTATTTACCAAGAGAGTTTTTCTATACAACGAGCTGTATGGTGATGGTCATAACCCATCAAGAGAATGCTGATCCAGATGCGGCGCTCCTAGTGGCTGGTGACTTTAATGCAGGAAAACTGAAATCAGTCTTATCTCATTTCTATCATCATGTGACCTGTGAAACTAGAGGGGGAAAAAACCTCTAGATCACCTTTACTCCACACTTTCCCCTTCACCCTCCATTTGGCAAATCTGACTATAACTCTATCCTCCTTATTCCTGCTTACAAGCAAAAACTCAAACAGGAAGTACCAGTGACACGATCGGTACGGAGTTAGTCAGATGAACCAGATGCTACACAACAGAACTGTTTCGCACAGACTGGAATATGTTTTGGGATTCACCCGATGGCATTACCACATCAGTCACCGACTTCATTAATAAAGTGCGTACATATCCCAACCAGAAGCCATGGATTACAGGCAACATCCGCACTGAGCTAAAGGCTTGAGCTGCCTCTTTTAAAGGAGTGGGGCACTAATCTGGGTTCTTATATAAGCCCTCTGATGAACAATCAACGCTATGAATCCTACTACACAGGCTCTGATGCTCATCGGATGTGGCAGGAGTTGTAAACTATCACGGATTCCAAAGGGAAAACCCAGCCCCGTGTCCAGTGACATGAGCCTAACAGATGAGCCTTCAGAAAGTTTTCATAGGTTTACAGCATCAATTCAAAATTGATTAAATGGGGAGGGTAAAAAATATCTCAACCATCTGCACACAATACCCCATAATGACGAAGTGAAAACATGTTTTTAGAATTTTGGGAAATGTATTGCAAAGTATTCATACCCCTGAGTCAATACTTTGGCAGCGAGTCTTTCTGCGTATGGCTCAAAGAGCTTTCCATACCTGGATTGTGCAATATTTGCCGATGACTCTTTTCAACATTCTTCAAGCTCTGTCAAATTGGTTGTTGCTATCATTGCGATCTACCAGACAACCATTTTCAGGTCTTGCCATACATTTTCAAGTAGATTTCAGTAAAAACTGTAACTCGGCCACTCAGGAACATTCACTGTCTTCTTGATAAGCAACTCCAGTGTATATTTGGCCTTGTGTTTTAGATTATTGTCCTGCTGAAAGGTGAATTAACCTCCCAGTGTCTGGTGGAAAGCAGACTGAACCAGGTTTTCCTTTTTTCCTGTGCTTAGCTGAAGTCTGTTTATTTTTTTGTCCTGAAGAACTCCTCAGTCCTTAACGACTACAAGCATACCCATAACATGATGCGGCCATCACTGGGCTTGAAAATATGGGTATTCAGTAATGTATTGGATTTGCCCCAAACATACAGTAACACGTTGTATTCAGGAAAAAAAGTACATTTCATTCCACATTTCTTTTGTTGCGTTATTTTATTTATTTTATTTATTTTTATTTATTTTTATTTTTTTTATTTTTTTTTGGCGTTGCCAACAGGATCTTTTGGATTATTTGTATTCTGTACAGGCTTCCTTCTTAACTCTGTCAATTAGGTTCGTATTGTTGTTGATCCTTCCTCGGTTTTCTTCTATCACAGCCATTAAACTCTGTAACTGTTTTTAAAGTCACCATTGGCCTCATGGTGAAATCCCTGAGCGGTTTCCTTCCTCTCCGGCAACTGAGTTTGGAAGGTCACCTGTATCTTTGTAGTGACTGGGTGTATTGATACACCATCCAATATGTAATTAATAACTTCCTCGTGCTCAAAGGGATATTCAATGTCTGCTTTTTTTTAGTTTTATCCATCTACCAACAGCTGCCCTTCTGTGTATTGGAAAACATTCCTGATCTTCGTGGTTGAATCGATGTTTAAAATCCATTGCTCGACTGAGGGACCTTACAGATAATTGTATGTTTGGGGTACAGAGATGAGGTAGTCACAAACAAATTATGTTAAACACAATATTGCCCATGCAACTTACTCTGCATTCGGAAAGTATTCAGACTCCTTCCCTTCGTCCACATTTTGTTCGCCTTATTCTAAAATTGATTAAATAAAATGTTTTCCTAATGAATCTACACACAATACCCCACATTGACACAAGCATAAACTTTGTTTTTTGGGGGGAAATGTTGCTAATGTATTACAAATAAAAACTGAAATACCTTATTGACAAAAGTACTCAAACCCTTTGCTATGAGACTCAAAATTGAGCTCAGGTGCATCCTGTTTCCATTGATCATCCTTGAAGTGTTTCTACAACATGATTGGTGGCCACCTGTGATAAATTAAATTGATTGGACATGATTTGGAAAGGCACACACCTGTCGGTATAAGGTCAATCATTTGACAGTGCATGTCAGAACAAAAGCCAAGCTATGAGGTCGAAGGAATTATCCATAGAGCTCCAAGACAGGATTGTGTCGATATAACAGTATAACTTTAGACCGTCCCCTCGCCCATACCCGGGCGCGAACCAGGGACCCTCTGCACACAACAGTCACACTCGAAGCATCGTTACCCATCGCTCCACAAAAGCCGCGATCTGGGGAAGGGTGCCAAAACATTTCTCCAGCACTGAAGGTCCCCAAGAGTACAGTGGCCTCCATCATTCTTAAATGGAAGAAGTTTGGAACCACCAAGACTCTTCCTAGAGCTTAAGACCCGACCAAACTAAGCAGTCGGGGGGGAAGGGCCTTGATCAGGGAGGTGACCAAGAAACTGATGGACACTCTGACAGAGCTCCACAGTTCCTCTGTAGAGAAACTTCCAGAAGGACAACCAGACTTCCAGAAGGACAACCATCTCTGTAGCACTCCACCAATCAGGCCTTTGTGGTAGAGTGGCCAGACGGAAGCCACTCCTCAGTAAAAAGACACATTATATCCCGCTTGGATTTTGCCAAACGGCACCTAAAGGACTTTCAGACCACGAAATAGAAGATTCTCTGGTATGATGAAACCGATGTTATTCGGCGGCAGGGAATGGGAGACAAGTCAGGATTAAGAGAAAGATGAACGGAGCAAAGTACAGAGAGATCCTTGATGAAAACCTGCTCAGGACCTAAGCCTAGGGTGAAGGTTCACCATCCAACAGGACAACGACCCTAAGCACACAATCAAGACAACGCAGGAGTCGATTCAGGACAAATCTCTGAATGTCCTTGAGCGGGCCAGCCAGAGCCCAGACTTAAACCCAGTGGAACAACTCTGGAGAGACCTGAAAAGAGATGTGCAGTGATGCTCCCCATCCAACTTGACAGAACTTGAGAGGATCTGCAGAGAAGAATGGGAGAAACTCCCCAAATACAAATTGTGTCAAATTAAAGTCAAATCATATTTGATTTGAAACATACGCGTGTTTAGCAGGTGTTATTGCGGGTGTAGTGTTTTCTAGCTCCATCAGTGCAGTAATATCCAACAAGTAATATCTAAAAATACACACGATCTAAAGTAAAGGAATGGAATTTGAATATATAAATATTTGGACGAGCAATGTCAGAGCACACACCAGCACAGTCGTGATGCCCCCCCCCCCCCAGGAGGACAGAAAGAGCAGCATATACAGTACACACACACCAGCACAGTCGCACCCCCCCCAGGAGGACAGAAAGAGGACAGAAAGATTTTGACATGGGGGGCATCTCGACTGGCGCCATCACCGGTTGGTATGGCAACCGCTTGGAATCTGTTCGTTGTATGTCTATGTTGGCCTGATATGGTTCCCAATCAGAGACAGCTGTTTTTTCGTTGTCTCTGATTGGGGATCATATTTAGGCAGCCCTTTTTTTCCCCACTTTCTGGTGTGGGATATTGTCTACAGTTAGGTGCCTGAGTGCACACTAGTAGCGTTTCATTTGTTGTTTTGGTGAGTTAAAAATGTGTGCCTTAGTCTCATCATTACGACGATCGTGACAGCTTGGAATTCGATGACGAGGTGCTACACAGGGTGGTGCGTCCAGCCCAGTACCAACAGGACCCTGAACAGCTTTTAGCCATAAGACTGCTAAATAGTTCATCCTTGTAGCTATTGGTTAACTATTGAACTATATGCATTGGCCCGTTTTTTTGCATGAACTCTTTTGACTCACATATGTGCCACTCTATTTATTAGCCATCGTGTTGCCTAGTAACTGTATCCCTACCTACATGTACATATCTACCTCAATTACCCCGTACCCCTGCACATCGACTCGGTACTGGTACAGTGTTTATATAGCCAAGTTATCATGATGAATTTGGCATTTATTCATCGTCTTACTATGATGTATTTCTGCGTTGCTGGGAAGGGCCTGTAAAGTCAGCATGTCACGGTTAGTCTACACCTGTTGTTTACGAAGCGTTTGATTGAGCCTGAACTTAACGAACCAATATTAAATCCCCAAAATGGCAAACATCACCCATCTGGCACTCCAGACAGACGAGACAAATCACTCAAAAGTATTTTAACGATTTCAAACGGTATTTGAACCCAGGTCTGGTAGAAACAGTTTGTTGATCATTGACGTACGTGGAAAATCATTTGGAATAATTCACTCCAGAGGAACTGGAATTGTTTACATGTTGAGACGCGTGGGGACGTCTGGAGGGGACAAGAGTTAGGAGTTAGATGAGGAAGACAAGGAAGCGAGGGATTGCTTTGTGGGTGAGGGAGTGGGGAGGAGAGAGGAAGGAGAGTGGGCTGTGTGACTGCTGATAGTTAGGGAGAGGCGGAAGGGTAGACGGGGAGATGAACAGGAAAAAAGAGGGGAAGGCAGAGAGGAATTGGTTTGGGAGAGACGGAGAGAGGGCCCTGTGTGACTGCTGAGAGGCCCTGTAACGTGGGCCCTGTGTGACTGCTGAGAGGTCGTGTAACGTGGGCCCTGTGTGACTGCTGAGAGGCCCTGTAACGTGGGCCCTGTGTGACTGCTGAGAGGCCCTGTAACGTGGGCCCTGTGTGACTGCTGAGAGGCCCTGTAACGTGGGCCCTGTGTGACTGCTGAGAGGCCCTGTAACGTGGGCCCTGTGTGACTGCTGAGAGGCCCTGTAACGTGGGCCCTGTGTGACTGCTGAGAGGTCCTGTAACGTGGGCCCTGTGTGACTGCTGAGATGCCGTGTAACGTGGGGGACGAGACTAGGGGAGAGAGGGCCCTGTGTGACTGCTGAGAGGCCGTGTAACGTGGGGGACGAGACTAGGGGAGAGAGGGCCCTGTGTGACTGCTGAGAGGCCGTGTAACGTGGGGGACGAGACTAGGGGAGAGAGGGCCCTGTGTGACTGCTGAGAGGCCGTGTAACGTGGGGGACGAGACTAGGGGAGAGAGGGCCCTGTGTGACTGCTGAGAGGTCTGTAACGTGGGGGACGAGACTAGGGGAGAGAGGGCCCTGAGTGACTGCTGAGAGGCCGTGTGACGTGGGGGACGAGACTAGGGGAGAGAGGGCCCTGTGTGACTGCTGAGAGGCCGTGTGACGTGGGGGACGAGACTAGGGGAGAGAGGGCCCTGTGTGACTGCTGAGAGGCCGTGTAACGTGGGGGACGAGACTAGGGGAGAGAGGGCCCTGTGTGACTGCTGAGAGGCCGTGTAACGTGGGCCCTGTGTGACTGCTGAGAGGCCGTGTAACGTGGGCCCTGTGTGACTGCTGAGAGGCCGTGTAACGTGGGCCCTGTGTGACTGCTGAGAGGCCGTGTAACGTGGGGGACAAGGGGTGATGAGGACGAGTGGCACTTCCCTTCTCATGACGCCACATTCTCCCTCTCTCTCATCTCAATCCCTATCTCCTCTCTCACTCATATCTCTCTCTCTCTCTCTCTCTCTCTCGCTCTCAAATCTCTCTCCTCTACTCTCACTCTCTCCTCTCACTCACTCCTCTTTCTCTCCTCATATTTGTTTTGTCTCTGTTTGAAGTGTGACTTTTTAGGAAAACATTGAATTTCCAGACATGAGCCACTTTGATGCTTAAAGTGCCCTCTGTCGCCTCCTAGTGGAAATGTAACTGTGAAGCCGCCAGTTCGTTAGATGTTGGCGTTTTAAATGTTTTCTCTTTGGGAGAAGGCGGCTTGGAGGCTTGACTCTGTTTTTGTTGTTGTATTTTGACTTACTTGTTGATTCACTGTCTGACTGGAGTGTTGGAAGTGATCAGACTATAACAGAGGTTACGTTCCTAATAGCATTATATCCCTATATAGTTTGACCAGAGACACAAGTAGTGCCACTATATAGGGAATAGGGTGATATTTTTGACTGAGCCATAGGCTGTCCTAACCTTTCTGTTCGAATGCCTGAATTACTGTTATCACAGAGTTCTTACAGACAAGGAGCGACTCAGAACAGTCTGTCCACACTTATGTCATTGCAGTCATCGTCTACATTACAAAAGCAATTTTATGCATCGCAAGCAAATTGTTTCCGAAGCACCCAAGCAATTTAAAGAGTACTCAGTTTGGAAGATTTTTTTTCAACTGTGTTCTGTTCTCTCCCATACAGAACGCGAAGAGGGAGGAGGAAGAGAAAGAGGAGGCGGAGAAGAAGGAGAGGGAGGAGGAGAAGATGGAGGAGGAGGATAAGGAGGAGATAGGCATTGAGAAGAAGAAGATGAAGGAGAAGAGGAAGGAGAAGGAGAAATGGAGGAGGAGAAGGTGGAGAAGGAGAAGATGGAGAAGGAGAGGGAGGGGGAGGATATGGAGGAGAAAGACAAAGAGAAGAAGGAGAAGTTGAAGGAGAAGATGGAGGAGAAAGACAAATAGAAGAAGGAGAAGTTACAGGAGGAGAAGGAGGAGAAGGAGGAGAAAGACAAAGAGAAGAAGGAAAAGTTAAAGGAGAAGAAGGAGAAGATTGAAGAGGAGGAGAAGGGGGAGAAAGACAGAGAAGAAGGAGAAGTTAAAGGAGAAGAAGAAGGAGGAGAAAGACAAAGAGAAGAAGGAAAAGTTAAAGCAGGAGGAGAAGGAGAAGATGGATAAGGAAGAGAAAGACAAAGAGAAGAAGAGAAGAAGAAGATGGAGGAGGATAAGGAAGAGAAAAACAAAAAGAAGGAGAAGTTCAAGCAGAAGGAGAAGATTGAGAAGGAGGCAGAGTTGAAGGAGGAGGAGAAAGCGAAGGAAGAGGAGTTAGAGAAGTAGGACAAGGAGGAGAAGGAGACGGCAGAGTTGGAGAAAGACACTACTACTAGTGAAAGTGAGTAGTTGATGTCATCTAATGGTTTGTACGGGTACATTTAATGTCATTTAGCTGTGTGTACATGTCACTTTATACCTCTGACACAACAGGTTACATGGGGGAAGAGGCAAGAGGTTACACAGAGTAAGGGAAGAGACGAGAGGTCAAGAACATTGTGTTCGCAAAGCAACTCTTCTGTTAGTTCACAATAGTACAACAGTTGTGGGTGTATGCGCAAAACTGCTCACTCATTTGGTTAAAAGGCCTTGTGGATACCTTGTGGATACCTTGTGAAGTCATTGTGGAGTCCTTGTAAAGTCCTTGTGGAGACCTTGTAAAGTCCTTGTGGAGACCTTGTAAAGTCCTTGTGAAGTCATTGTGGAGTCCTTGTGGAGACCTTGTGGAGACCTTGTAAAGTCCTTGTGGAGACCTTGTAAAGTCCTTGTGGATACCTTGTGGATAACTTGTGAAGTCCTTGTGGATACCTTGTGAAGTCCTTGTGGAGACCTTGTAAAGTCCTTGTGGAGTCATTGTGGAGTCCTTGTGAAGTCATTGTGGAGTCATTGTGGAGTCCTTGTGGATACCTTGTGAAGTCCTTGTGGAGACCTTGTAAAGTCCTTGTGGATACCTTGTGGATAACTTGTGAAGTCCTTGTGGAGACCTTGTGAAGTCCTTGTGGATACCTTGTAAAGTCCTTGTGGAGTCATTGTGGAGTCCTTGTGAAGTCATTGTGGAGTCATTGTGGAGACCTTGTGAAGTCCTTGTGGATAACGTGTGAAGTCCTTGTGAAGTCCTTGTGAAGTCCTTGTGGATAACGTGTGAAGTCCTTGTGGAGACCTTGTGGAGAGTATAAGGCTGTCTGACTCCAGTCTGGTGCACATGCTCTAGAACAATGGTTCCAAACCAAGGGTGCTAGGACCCTGGATGTACTTGGCCTATCCCGAGTGTGCTAGGACCCTGGGGATACTTGGTCTATCCAGAGTGTGCTAGGACCCTGGGGATACTTGGCCTATCCAGAGTGTGCTAGGACCCTGGATGTACTTGGCCTATCCAGAGTGTGCTAGGACCCTGGGGATACTTGGCCTATCCAGAGTGTGCTAGGACCCTGGGGATACTTGGCCTATCCAGAGTGTGCTAGGACCCTGGATGTACTTGGCTTATCCATAGAGGGTACTAGGATCCTGGGGTTACTTGGCCTATCCATAGGGATTACTTGAGAAGACCAAAGGTCTACTGGTAAAATGCACATGAGGGTTACTCCAGTGGTACTCCAGTGGTACTCCAGGGGTACTCCAGTGGTACTCCAGGGGTTCTCCAGTGGTACTCCAGTGGTACTCCAGTGGTACTCCAGGGGTACTCCAGTGGTACTCCAGTGGTACTCCAGTGGTACTCCAGGGGTACTCCAGTGGTACTCCAGTGGTACTCCAGTGATACTCCAGTGGTACTCCAGTGGTACTCCAGTGGTACTCCAGTGGTACTCCAGTGGTACTCCAGTGGTACTCCAGTGGTACTCCAGTGGTACTCCAGTGGTACTTATTTATTTCAGGGGTACTCCCGGGGTATTGCAGGGGTACTCCAGGAATTCAGTTGGTGGTACTGTAACCACAAAAGGTTGGGAACCACTGATGTAAAAGGTACCTAGACATATATCCTACATGTACAGAAATTATAATTATAGGCCGACTTGTGGGTGTTTGATCATGAACTAACCCCCCCCCCCCCCCAAAGACCTTATGGAGAGTGAGAGTATCTGATGTCATTATGAGTGATCATATTTTAGTATCCTTCAATGCCCACCACATCGCAGAGATAGAAAACTGTGACTGTAGTCTCTCTGTCTCTCTGTCTCTCTCTACTTATCTCCCCTTTACTTTCCTGCCTGTCTACAAGAAATTAATGCTCAGGGCTTGGATGGATCTGAACTAACTAAAACCGACAGCACTTAGACCAAAGGATAGTTTGGAGGCTCTCTCTCACACACACACACACACACACACACACACACACACACACACACACACACACACACACACACACACACACACACACACACACACACACACACACGTACACACAGTACACACACCACACACACACACAGTGCACACACACACACACACACAGTGCACACAGTGAACTCTGAAAATATAGTTTCCAAGCTACCAATTACTTCACACTGGGGGAAGTTAAGCCTCATGTCCCACTGGGCACAGATGTCAATTCATCGAAACCCGTGGAAACAACATTGATTCAACCAGTGTGTGCCCAGTGGGGAAAGCCACCCCCTTAAGAAAATTAATGTTTACTTACCTAAAGTTACTTTGATAAGAATTATCATATATAAATCTGAAATGTCATAGATTCCAACTTGCAAGAACAGAACATTCTGATGCCAGATGTTGACAGAACATTCTGATGCCAGATGTTGACAGAACATTCTGATGCCAGATGTTGACAGAACATTCTGATGCCAGATGTTGACAGAACATTCTGATGCCAGATGTTGACTGAACATTCTGATGCCAGATGTTGACAGAACATTCTGAATGCCAGATGTTGACAGAACATTCTGATGCCAGATGTTGACAGAACATTCTGATGCCAGATGTTGACAGAACATTCTGATGCCAGATGTTGACAGAACATTCTGATGCCAGATGTTGACTGAACATTCTGATGCCAGATGTTGACAGAACATTCAGAATGCCAGATGTTGACAGATCATTCTGATGCCAGATGTTGACAGATCATTCTGATGCCAGATGTTGACAGATCATTCTGATGCCAGATGTTGACAGAACATTCTGATGCCAGATGTTGACAGAACATTCTGATGCCAGATGTTGACAGAACATTCTGATGCCAGATGTTGACAGAACATTCTGATGCCAGATGTTGACAGAACATTCTGATGCCAGATGTTGACAGAACATTCTGATGCCAGATGTTGACAGAACATTCTGATGCCAGATGTTGACAGAACATTCTGATGCCAGATGTTGACAGAACATTCTGATGCCAGATGTTGACAGAACATTCTGATGCCAGATGTTGACAGAACGTGTTATTTATGAAACACAACAACTATGTTTCAAGGGAGAATCAGGAAGGTCTGATTGCCGAAAAAGAAAGAAAGTTCCTGCCTACCTCGTCCATATTTTTTTTAACCTTCATTTAACTAGGCAAGTCAGTTAAGAACAAATTCTTATTTTCAATGACGGCCAAGGAACAGTGGGTTAACTGCCTTGGTCAGGGGCAGAACGACAGATTTGTCGTTCAGCTCGGGGATTCGAACTCGCAACCTTTCGCAACCTTTCGGTTACTAGTCCAATGCTCTAACCACTAGGCTACCCTGCCACATATATGTGATTTATTTATTTTAAAGTGTGTAGTGTTGAGACTCAACATGTTCACTCTAAAATGTATGTCAAACAAAAAACAATGATTGTAAAGTTTAACAAACCATACAACTTTACGCACAAAGTCTACTTTGAACAGAAAATGTTATCAAAATATATTTACTTGAAGAATAATGCAGGTGGAAAGAAACCTTAAGTAACCGTTTATTTTATTTTAAAGAGTGCAGTTCAACTAGTAATTTTGCAGTAGCTTGGTGGAGAGTTGGCAGTTTGGTAACAGAATGATGGTTTGTGCTTTTAGTGCCGTCATTCTGTTACCAAACTTTGCCAACTCTCCACCAAGCTACTGCAAATTACTAGTTGAACTGCACTCTTTAAAATAAAATAAACGGTTCCTTAAGGTTTCTTTGGCTGACCCCATAGGAAAACCCTATGTTGAGCCTCTGTGGAAAGAGTCCAATATGGAACACAAAAGGGTTTTCTACCTGGAACCAGAAGGGTTTTCTACCTGGAACCAAAAGGGTTCTCTACCTGGAACCAAAAGGGTTTTCTACCTGAAACCAAAAGGGTTCTCTACCTGGAACCAAAAGGGTTCTCTACCTGGAACCAAAAGGGTTCTCTACCTGGAACCAAAAGGGTTCTCTACCTGGAACCAAAAGGGTTCTCTACCTGAAACCAGAAGGGTTCTCTACCTGAAACCAGAAGGGTTCTCTACCTGGAACCAAAAGGGTTTTCTACCTGGAACGAGAAGGGTTCTCTACCTGGAACCAAAAGGGTTTTCTAACTGAAACCAGAAGGGTTCTCTACCTGGAACCAAAAGGGTTTTCTACCTGGAACCAGAAGGGTTCTCTACCTGGAACCAGAAGGGTTTTGTACCTGAAACCAAAAGGGTTTTCTACCTGAAACCAGAAGGGTTCTCTACCTGGAACCAGAAGGGTTTTCTACCTGGAACCAAAAGGGTTTTCTACCTGGAACCAGAAGGGTTCTCTACCTGGAACCAGAAGGGTTTTCTACCTGAAACCAGAAGGGTTCTCTACCTGAAACCAGAAGGGTTCTCTACCTGAAACCAGAAGGGTTCTCTACCTGAAACCAGAAGGGTTTTCTACCTGGAACCAAAAGGGTTTTCTACCTGGAACCAACATGGTTTTCTACCTGGAGCCAGAAGGGTTCTCTACCTGGAACCAAAAGGGTTCTCTACCTGGAACCAAAAAGGGTTTTCTACCTGGAACCAAAAGGGTTCTCTACCTGGAACCAAAAGGGTTTTCTACCTGGAACCAGAAGGGTTCTCTACCTGGAACCAAAAGGGTTTTCTACCTTGAAACAAAAGGGTTCTCTACCTGGAACCAGAAGGGTTTTCTACCTGAAACCAGAAGGGTTTTCTACCTGGAACCAAAAGGGTTTTCTACCTGGAACCAAAAATGGTTCTACCTGGAACCAAAAGGGTTCTACCTGGAACCAAAAGGGTTCTACCTGGAATCAAAAAGGGTTCTTCAAAGGATTATCCTATTGGGAGAGGTGGGGAACCCTTTTAGCTTCTAGATAGCACTTTTCTGCCTGGTATCTTTCAGTATTCAGCTTCACCCTCCTTCACTCTCTTCTCTCCCTCTATCTCCTTCTCTCCCTCTAAGCCCCTCTCCTTCTCTCCCTCTACGCCCATCTCCTTCTCTCCCTCTATGCCCATCTCCTTCTCTCCCTCTACGCCCATCTCCTTCTCTCCCTCTATGCCCCTCTCCTTCTCTCCCTCTACGCCCCTCTCCTTCTCTCCCTCTATGCCCATCTCCTTCTCTCCCTCTATGCCCCTCTCCTTCTCTCCCTCTATGCCCATCTCCTTCTCTCCCTCTAAGCCCCTCTCCTTCTCTCCCTCTATGCCCATCTCCTTCTCTCCCTCTATGCCCCTCTCCTTCTCTCCCTCTATGCCCATCTCCTTCTCTCCCTCTATGCCCCTCTCCTTCTCCCTCTCCCTCTACGCCCATCTCATTCTCTCCCCTCTAAGCCCCTCTCTCTCCCTCTAAGCCCCTCTCCTTCTCTATCTCCTTCTCTCCCTCTAAGCCCCTCTCCTTCTCTCCCTCTATGCCCCTCTCCTTCTCTCCCTCTATGCCCCTCTCCTTCTCTCCCTCTATGCCCCTCTCCTTCACTCCCTCTATCCCCTCTCCTTCTCTCCCTCTTTGCCCCTCTCCTTCTCTCCCTCTCTCTCCCTCTATGCCCCTCTCATTCTCTCCCTCTATGCCCTCTCCTTCTCTCCCTCTACGCCCATCTCATTCTCTCCCTCTATCCCCTCTCCTTCACTCTCTTCTTCTCTCCTTCTCTCCCTCTATGCCCCTCTCCTTCTCTCCTTCTATGCCCATCTCCTTCTCTCCCTCTACGCCCATCTCCTTCTCTCTCTCTCTCTCTCTCTCTCTCTCTCTCTCTCTCTCTCTCTCTCTCTCTCTCTCTCTATGAAAGGCCAACTGTGCATTTACAAATCCTCTTGTGTTCTCTCGTCTCAAAGTCCCTCAGATTCAAATCTGGACATCAAAGCCAATTTGACTATTATTTGTTTAATTCTCCCTCTTTAATCAGGGGCTGACTTTGACCTGGGACACCAGGTGAGTGCAATTTATAATAAGGTCAAACTGAAAAGCATCAGTAGTCCAGACCTCATAGGGTGAGCTTAGAATGCCCCTGCTCTATATAGTGCACTACTTTTTACCAGGACCCATATAAATACTGTACCAGGGAACTCACTACAGAGGGGTAGTTTGGCACAGCATCATGCACTTCAACTTCCTGGATCTTGACCAATCACGGTCGCCACATGAACAAGGTCTATTGCGAAGCCTGTGATTGTACTTCTGAAGGTCATGTTTCTTGAAAAAAGGTTGTTCTAGTTTTGTTTTCTTGCATCACCACTTCCTCTTCTTTTCTGCCCTCCTTTCTGTTTTCTTTCCATCCAGATCCCATCAAGACGAAGGAATGAGCAGCAGGAGGAGAGACAATTAACCAGCCAAGAGTGTGAAGAAAGACCGGGCAGCCACACTAACCTCTTCACCCTCTGATGCTGGGGAACCAGAGAGGAAAAAGACCCAGTCATCCACCATCACATAACACATTCACCTATTTCACTTTTTAATTACTTGTTGAATCTTTATTCTAATGAAATCATGTCATCTGTCTTCAATTCACTTAATCATCAATCAATCTTTATTACTAAATCTGTACATTTAAATCTAATTATCAAAATCAAATATGTATGTAAAATAAATAAACATGTAACAGAGGGAGGGCTCAGACAAATCAAACTGAAGAGTTGAGTGGTGAGACACCTGGTATATGTTAGATCTGTCTGAAGAGATGAGTGGTGAGACACCCGGTATCTGTTAGATCTGTCTGAAGAGATGAGTGGTGAGACACCTGGTATCTGTTAGATCTGTCTGAAGAGTTGAGTGGTGAGACACCTGGCAGTCTGTTAGATCTGTTTGAAGAGTTGAGTGGTGAGACACCTGGCAGTCTGTTAGATCTGTTTGAAGAGATGAGTGGTGAGACACCTGGTATCTGTCAGATCTATCTGAATAGATGAGTGGTGAGACAGCTGGTACCTGTTAGATCTGTCTGAAGAGATGAGTGGTGAGACACCTGGTATCTGTTAGATCTGTCTGAAGAGTTGAGTGGTGAGACACCTGGTATCTGTTAGATCTGTCTGAAGAGTTGAGTGGTGAGACACCTGGTATCTGTCAGATCTGTCTGAAGAGTTGAGTGGTGAGACACCTGGTATATGTTAGATCTGTCTGAAGAGATGAGTGGTGAGACACCCGGTATCTGTTAGATCTGTCTGAAGAGATGAGTGGTGAGACACCTGGTATCTGTTAGATCTGTCTGAAGAGTTGAGTGGTGAGACACCTGGTATCTGTTAGATCTATCTGAATAGATGAGTGGTGAGACACCTGGTATCTGTTAGATCTGTCTGAAGAGTTGAGTGGTGAGACACCTGGTATCTGTTAGATCTGTCTGAAGAGTTGAGTGGTGAGACACCTGGCAGTCTGTTAGATATGTCTGAAGAGATGAGTGGTGAGACACCTGGTATCTGTCAGATCTATCTGAAGAGATGAGTGGTGAGACACCTGGCAGTCTGTTAGATCTGTCTGAAGAGATGAGTGGTGAGACACCTGGTACCTGTTGGATATAACTGAAGAGATGAGACACCTGGTATCTGTCAGATCTATCTGAAGAGATGAGTGGTGAGACACCTGGCAGTCTGTTAGATCTGTCTGAAGAGATGAGTGGTGAGACACCTGGTATCTGTCAGATCTATCTGAAGAGATGAGTGGTGAGACACCTGGCAGTCTGTCAGATCTACAGTGGGGAGAACAAGTATTTGATACACTGCCGATTTTGCAGGTTTTCCTACTTACAAAGCATGTAGAGGTCTGTAATTTTTATCATAGGTACACTTCAACTGTGAGAGACGGAATCTAAAACAAACATCCAGAAAATCACATTGTGATTTTTAAGTAATTAATTAACATTTTATTGCAATGGCCAAGAACAGGT
>NC_068444.1:8988621-9021121 GCF_023373465.1 Oncorhynchus keta
TACGAGTTTAAGTGCAGATACTTGGTTGCATATCGCTTGCAGATGTTTGGTCATTTTGAGTATTTACCTAACGTGATTGGCTGATATTTACCTAACGTGATTGGCTGATATTTACCTAACGTGATTGGCTGATATTTACCTAACGTGATTGGCTGATATTTACCTAAAGTGATTGGCTGATATTTACCTAACGTGATTGGCTGATATTTACCTAACGTGATTGGCTGATATTTACCTAACGTGATTGGCTGATATTTACCTAAAGTGATTGGCTGATATTTACCTAAAGTGATTGGCTGATATTTACCTAAAGTGATTGGCTGATATTTACCTAAAGTGATTGGCTGATATTTACGTAACGTGATTGGCTGATATTTACCTAAAGTGATTGGCTGATATTTACCTAACGTGATTGGCTGATATGTACCTAACGTGATTGGCTGATATTTACCTAACGTGATTGGCTGATATTTACCTAAAGTGATTGGCTGATATTTACCTAACGTGATTGGCTGATATTTACCTAACGTGATTGGCTGATATTTACCTAACGTGATTGGCTTATATGTTATGTTCTATTGATTACTTTGCTATTGATACTGTGCTATACAAAACATCCAATAACAGTACAGTACTATGAAACAAACAACAGTAAAGTACAGTACTATGAAACAATAAACAACAGTACAGTACTATGAAACAATAAACAACAGTCTAGTACTATGAAACAATAAACAACAGTCTAGTACAGTACTATGAAACAATAAACAACAGTCTAGTACTATGAAACAATAAACAACAGTCTAGTACAGTACTATGAAACAATAGACAACAGTAAAGTACAGTACTATGAAACAATAAACAACAGTCTAGTAATATGAAACAATAAACAACAGTACAGTCCTATGAAACAATAAACAACAGTCTAGTACTATGAAACAATAAACAACAGTCTAGTACAGTACTAAGAAACAATAAACAACAGTCTAGTACTATGAAACAATAAACAACAGTACAGTACTATGAAACAATAAACAACAGTACAGTACTATGAAACAATAAACAACAGTACAGAACTATGAAACAATAAACAACAGTCTAGTACTATGAAACAATAAACAACAGTACAGTCCTATGAAACAATAAACAACAGTCTAGTACTATGAAACAATAAACAACAGTACAGTACTATGAAACAATAAACAACAGTACAGTACTATGAAACAATAAACAACAGTCTAGTACTATGAAACAATAAACAACAGTCTAGTACAGTACTATGAAACAATAAACAACAGTCTAGTACTATGAAACAATAAACAACAGTCTAGTACAGTACTATGAAACAATAAACAACAGTCTAGTACAGTACTATGAAACAATAAACAACAGTCTAGTACTATGAAACAATAAACAACAGTCTAGTACTATGAAACAATAAACAACAGTCTAGTACTATGAAACAATAAACAACAGTCTAGTACTATGAAACAATAAACAACAGTCTAGTACTATGAAACAATAAACAACAGTCTAGTACTATGAAACAATAAACAACAGTACAGTACTATGAAACAATAAACAACAGTCTAGTACTATGAAACAATAAACAACAGTCTAGTACAGTACTATGAAACAATGAATTACAGTACTATGAAATGAATACTATGCCTTCATACTTGTTGATGTTTTGCTTTGTTAAACAATAATGAGATGATAAAGTTTAAATGGGGAGGGTCACGCCTCTTGCCATTCAGGTTCTGAATATCTGGGGGAGGAGTGAACGTGCACACTTCAGGAGAAAGAGAATTAGGAAGCTCAATTGACAGACCTGTATCTACAGTGTAAGCAGGCCATGCTTCTAGCCTAGCCTGAAGGGGTATACTATGAAACTGTATCAATGAGTTAGCCCGCTAACTTTAATAAACAAACAGAAATAACTGTTGATTTTTTGAAAGCTAAACATAATACAGAACCAGACAAAAGTTCGGACACATCTACTCATTCAAGGGTTTTTCTTCATTTTTACTATTTTCTACATTGTAGAACAATAGTGAAGACATCAAAACCATGAAATAACACATATGGAATTATGTAGTAACCAAAAAAGTGTTAAATAAATCAAAATCTATTTTAGATTTAAGATTCTTTAAAGTAGCCACCCTTTGCACACTCTTGGCATTCTCTCAACCAGCTTCACTTGGAATGCTTTTCCAACAGTCTTGAAGGAGTTCCCACATATGCTGAGCACTTGTTGGCTGCGTATCCTTCCCTCTGCGGTCCAACTCATCTCAAACCAATTCAAATGGGTTTGATGTCAGGTGATTGTGGAGGCCAGGTTATCTGATGCAGCACTCCATCAATCTCCTTCCTGGTCAAATAGCCCTTACAAAGCCTGGAGGTGTGTTTGGGGTCATTGTCCTGTTGAAAAACAAATGACAGTCCCACGAAGCGCAAACCAGATGGGATGGAGTATCACTGCAGAATGCTGGTTAAGTGTGCCTTGAATTCTAAATAAATCACAGACAGTGTCACCAGCAAAGCACCCCCACACAATCACACCTTCTCCTCCATGCTTCACGGTGGGAAATACACATGCAGAGATCATCCATGCACCTACTCTGCATCTCACAAAGACACAGCGGTTGGAACCATCAGACCAAATAACAGATTTCTACCGGTCTAATGTCCATTGCTCGTGTTTCCTGTCCCAAGAAAGTCTCTTCTTCATCCTTTAGTAATGGTTTCTATGCAGTAAATGATTTGTGGCCCCTGTGCCTCTCTCTACATCCAGCACAAAATGATGTGGCCCCTGTGCCTCTCTCTCCATCCAGCAGTAGATGATTTGTGGCCCCAGTTCCTCTCTCCATCCGCAGTAGATGATTTGTGGCCCCGTTGCCCCTCTCTCCATCCAGCAGTAAATTGTGTGGCCCCAGTTCCTCTCTCTCCATTCAGCAGTAAATAATGTGTGGCCCCAGTTCCTCTCTCTCCATTCAGCAGTACATTATGTGGCCCCAGTTCCTCTCTCTCCATTCAGCAGTAAATAATGTGTGGCCCCTGTGCCTCTCTCTCCATTCAGCAGTAAATAATGTGTGGCCCATGTGCCTCTCTCTCCATTCAGCAGTAAATAATGTGTGGCCCCAGTTCCTCTCTCTCCATTCAGCAGTAAATAATGTGTGGCCCCTGTTCCTCTCTCTCCATTCAGCAGTAAATAATGTGTGGCCCATGTGCCTCTCTCTCCATTCAGCAGTAAATAATGTGTGGCCCCAGTTCCTCTCTCTCCATTCAGCAGTAAATAATGTGTGGCCCCTGTTCCTCTCTCTCCATTCAGCAGTAAATAATGTGTGGCCCCAGTTCCTCTCTTTCCATCCAGCAGTACATTTTTATTTTATTTATTTATTTATCCGTTATTTTACCAGGTAAGTTGACTGAGAACACATTCTCATTTACAGCAACGACCTGGGAAATAGTTACAGGGGAGAGAAGGGGGATTAATGAGCCAATTGTAAACTGGGGATTATTAGGTGACCGCGATGGTTTGAGGGCCAGATTGGGAATTTAGCCAGGACACCGGGGTTAACACCCCTACTCTTACGATAAGTGCCATGGGATCTTTAATGACCGCAGAGAGTCAGGACACCCGTTTAACATCCCATCCGAAAGACGGCACCCTACACAGGGCAGTGTCCCCAATCACTACCCTGGGGTATTGGTATATTTTTTAGACCAGAGGAAAGAGTGCCTCCTACTGGCCCTCCAACACCACTTCCAGCAGCATCTGGTCTCCCATCCAGGAAATGACCAGGACCAACCCTGTGCCCCCAGTGCCTCTCTCTCCATCCAGCAGTAATTTATTTGTGGCCCCAGTGCCTCACCCTCCATCCAGCAGTAAATGATGTGGCCCCAGTGCCTCTCTCTACATCCAGCACTACGTTATTTGTGGCCCCAGTGCCTCTCTACATCCAGCACTAAGTTATTTGTGGCCCCAGTGCCTCTCTACATCCAGCACTAAGTTATTTGTGGCCCCAGTGCTTCTCTACATCCAGCACTAAGTTATTTGTGGCCCCAGTGCCTCTCTACATCCAGCACTAAGTTATTTGTGGCCCCAGTGACTCTCTCTACATCCAGCACTACGTTATTTGTGGCCCCAGTGCCTCTCTACATCCAGCACTAAGTTATTTGTGGCCCCAGTGCCTCTCTACATCCAGCACTAAGTTATTTGTGGCCCCAGTGCTTCTCTACATCCAGCACTAAGTTATTTGTGGCCCCAGTGCCTCTCTACATCCAGCACTAAGTTATTTGTGGCCCCAGTGACTCTCTCTACATCCAGCACTAAGTTATTTGTGGCCCCAGTGCCTCTCTCCATCCAGCAGTAAATGATTTGTGGCCCCGGTGCCTCTCTCCATCCAGCAGTAATTTATTTGTGGCCCCAGTGCCTCTCTCTCCATCCAGCAGTAATTTATTTGTGGCCCCAGTGCCTCACCCTCCATCCAGCAGTAAATGATTTGTGGCCCCAGTGCCTCTCTACATCCAGCACTAAGTTATTTGTGGCCCCAGTGCCTCTCTCTACATCCAGCAGTAAATTATTTGTGGCCCCTGTGCCTCCTCTCCATCCAGCAGTAAATGATTTGTGGCCCCAGTTCCTCCTCTCCATCCAGCAGTAAATTATTTGTGGCCCCAGTGCCTCTCTCTCCATCCAGCACTAAATTATTTGTGGCCCCAGTGCCTCTCTCTACATCCAGCAGTAAATTATTTGTGGCCCCTGTGCCTCCTCTCCATCCAGCAGTAAATGATTTGTGGCCCCAGTGCCTCTCTACATCCAGCACTAAGTTATTTGTGGCCCCAGTGCCTCTCTCTACATCCAGCACTAAGTTATTTGTGGCCCCAGTGCCTCTCTCTACATCCAGCACTAAGTTATTTGTGGCCTCAGTGCCTCTCTCTACATCCAGCACTAAGTTATTTGTGGCCCCTGTGCCTCTCTCTCCATTCAGCAGTTGTCACGTTCTGACCTTAGTTCCTTTATTATGTCTTTGTGTTAGTTTGGTCAGGGCGTGAGTTGGGGTGGGTAGTCTATGACCTTAGTTCCTTTATTATGTTTTGTGTTAGTTTGGTCAGGGCGTGAGTTGGGGTGGGTAGTCTATGACCTTAGTTCCTTTATTATGTCTTTGTGTTAGTTTGGTTATTGGGGTGGGTAGTCTATGACCTTAGTTCCTTTATTATGTCTTTGTGTTAGTTTGGTCAGGGCGTGAGTTGGGGTGGGTAGTCTATGACCAGTTCCTTTATTATGTCTTTGTGTTAGTTTGGTCAGGGCGTGAGTTGGGGTGGGTAGTCTATGTTCCTTTTTCTATGTTATATTTCTGTGTTTGGCCTGGTATGGTTCTCAATCAGAGGCAGCTGTCGATTGTTGACTCTGATTGAGAATCATACTTAGGTAGCCTGGTTGTCTCTGATTGAGAATCATACTTAGGTAGCCTGGTTGTCTCTGATTGAGAATCATACTTAGGTAGCCTGGTTGTCTCTGATTGAGAATCATACTTAGGTAACCTGGTTGTCTCTGATTGAGAATCATACTTAGGTAGCCTGGTTGTCTCTGATTGAGAATCATATGGTAGCCTGGTTGTCTCTGATTGAGAATCATACTTAGGTAGCCTGGTTGTCTCTGATTGAGAATCATACTTAGGTAGCCTGGTTGTCTCTGATTGAGAATCATACTTAGGTAGCCTGGTTGTCTCTGATTGAGAATCATACTTAGGTAGCCTGGTTGTCTCTGATTGAGAATCATACTTCGGTAGCCTGGCTGTCTCTGATTGAGAATCATACTTAGGTAGCCTGGTTGTCTCTGATTGAGAATCATACTTCGGTAGCCTGGCTGTCTCTGATTGAGAATCATACTTCGGTAGCCTGGCTGTCTCTGATTGAGAATCATACTTCGGTAGCCTGGCTGTCTCTGATTGAGAATCATACTTCGGTAGCCTGGCTGTCTCTGATTGAGAATCATACTGGCCTGGCTGTCTCTGATTGAGAATCATACTTAGGTAGCCTGGTTGTCTCTGATTGAGAATCATACTTAGGTAGCCTGGCTGTCTCTGATTGAGAATCATACTTAGGTAGCCTGGCTGTCTCTGATTGAGAATCATACTTCGGTAGCCTGGCTGTCTCTGATTGAGAATCATACTTAGGTAGCCTGGCTGTCTCTGATTGAGAATCATACTTTGGTAGCCTGGCTGTCTCTGATTGAGAATCATACTTCGGTAGCCTGGCTGTCTCTGATTGAGAATCATACTTCGGTAGCCTGGCTGTCTCTGATTGAGAATCATACTTGGGTAGCCTGGCTGTCTCTGATTGAGAATCATACTTCGGTAGCCTGGCTGTCTCTGATTGAGAATCATACTTAGGTAGCCTGTTTTTCCCGTTTTGGTGGTGGGTGATTATTTTCTGTTTCGTGTTTTTTTTCATCACCTTACAGGACAATTCGGTCGTCATTTTTGTTGTTTTGTTCAGTTTGATTAAAAACATGAACACTTACCACGCTGCACCTTGGTCCTCCTCTCTTTCTCTAGATGACAAGCGTTACAGCAGTATCACTCCTTGATTTGGCTGAGGACATTGAGTCAGAGGACCTGAGGGACCTACTGGATACATAAAAGCATGTCTGATACTGTATTTTTGGGGTTGCACAATCATAGATTGATTTAAAAACCAATAGAATAATCTTAATATTAGACTGAACAAAATTAGAAATTAAACATGCAACAATATCAATGATTTTATTAAAATCGTAGCGCTCCAGTGGAGGTCACCGGGGTGACGGCGGTGCTACCAGCCGGGTTCCCGGGACACCGGGGTGACGGCATTGCTACCAGCTAGGTTCCCGGGTCACCGGGGTGACGGCGCTGCTACCAGCCGGGTTCCCAGGACACCTGGGTGACGGCGCTGCTACCAGCCGGGTTCCCGGGACACCTGGGGTTCCCGACACCGGTGTGACAGCTGCTACCAGCCGGGTTCCCGGGTCACCGGGGTGACGGCGCTGCTACCAGCCGGGTTCCTGGGTCACCGGGGTGACGGCGCTGCTACCAGCCGGGTTCCCGGGACACTGGGGTGATGGCGTTGCTACCAGCCGGGTTCCCGGGTCACCGGGTTGACGGGTCACCAGCCGGGTTCCCGGGTCACCGGGGTGACGGCGCTGCTACCAGCCGGGTTCCCAGGACACCTGGGTGACGGTGCTGCTACCAGCCGGGTTCCCGGGACACCGGCGATGCTACCAGCCGGGTTCCCGGGACACCGGTGATGCTACCAGCCGGGTTCCCGGGACACCGGGTGACGGCGCTGCTACCAGCCGGGTTCCCGGGACACCGGGGTGATGGCGCTGCTACCAGCCGGGTTCCCGGGACACCGGGGTGACGGCGCTGCTACCAGCCGGGTTCCCGGGACACCGGGGTGACGGCGCTGCTACCAGCCGGGTTCCCGGGACACCGGGGTGACGGCGCTGCTACCAGCCGCGTTACTGAGGGGCTGGGAAGTTACCGTCGTGGTTTTCTCCTGAACTTTCAGAGATCTACCTTCCCTCATTTCTTCCACTCCTAGTTCTAATATATTTTCTCCTGGAACCTAGAACCTAGAACCAAGCATCTGACACAATTATGCAAGATTTTAGTTCTGCGTTTCAGAGAGTAACAATACCCTGACAGTGAGGCCAGGATTAAATCCAATCGCTCTTTGTCAGCTCAGAGCCAAACAACATCACCGTTAATGTGAACAAAAGAACATGGCCTTTAAAAAGGTGCATAAAACATCTCACACTAAATCAGACCCATTATTTTCATGCTTTAAATCTTCCATGAAATGTTTTGTTTTGGCCAAGTCTGCCGCTTCTGTAAGAGAACAGCTACTGTAGTCGCCAGAGAACTGAACAGAAGTAACGGGCTTTTACTTGTGGCATTGTGTCACTGGCTAAGCCACATCAGCTATGCCGAGAGAGAACTGAAGAATGGTTCCAAACCTGCACCGGTATTGATAGCATAGAAAGGAGGATACCTAGTCAGTTGTACAACTGAATGCATTCAACTGAAATGTGTTTCTCTGTATCAGAGAGATACGTGGATGCCATGATCAACATCCTTGTTTTTTTCGGCTCCCGGGGAAGAAGTGGGTTAAACTGCCTTGTTCAGGGGCAGATTTTTATTTTTATTTTACCTTGTCAGCTCTGGGATTCAAACCAGCAACCTTTCAGTTACTGGCACAACTCTCTAACCACTACCTGCCATTCCCTAGGACAATGGTGTTGTGTTGTACATTTGATGTCAGGGTTAACTTACTGGCAGCTGATTCACGACACTCTGTAGCTCAGCACGATTGTTTGGTAGAGTCCTGAGAGTATCATTTGGTGTGATTGTATGGATGAACAGTGAAAAGGGGTGGTGGTAGCAGGACTGTGGAAGCCCTGACAGGTCAGTACTGCTCTCAGTGCTACTGAAAGTTGCCATCAGTCTAACTATGGCGTAGCACAATCTGAATCGCAAACAATTTACTAACCCGATGCAACGTACTGTCACGCAAGAAAAAAGGTAGAAGAGAGCATTTCCTGGAGCCTATGTGATTATTTAATCGTCTTTGATGTCGTACGTTAGACTGTTTATACTGTAGCACTACCAGCAGGCAACCGCTGCTAGTTGAGCTGCAGAAACGTGTTTTCAGTCAGAGCACCATGGCAACTACGGGGATACATGGAAGCACTGGGTAATAAGATAGATAGCATGAAAAATAAAAAATATAAATTAAGTTTGCCGATAATGTACAGTATCTCAAACGAACTGTTCACGGGGTTGATTTTGCATAGCGTAACACATTTAAAATGAGTAATAGATTGATTATTGTGCCTGCACACCCATGCAGTAGTTTGGATAGATGAGAGTGGGATCGGCTGGTTTTATTTTCTCCCACAGTGCTTTGATTTTCTTATCTTCTTACTGCGACTAAGAGACGGAACGGGAAAACGAGATTGAACGGCACAATAACCCTGAACCCGAAACACATTATCATGACGTTAATAAAACTGGAGAAAGGAGAGAACATGCAACAATAACCCTGAACCGAATGCATTATCATGACGTTAATAAAACTGGAGAAAGGACAGAACATGCAACAATAACCCTGAACCGAATGCATTATCATGACGTTAATAAAACTGGAGAAAGGACAGAACATGCAACAATAACCCTGAACCGAATGCATTATCATGACGTTAATAAAACTGGAGAAAGGACAGAACATGCAACAATAACCCTGAACCCAAACACATTATCATGACGTTAATAAAACTGGAGAAAGGACAGAACATGCAACAATAACCCTGAACCGAATGCATTATCATGACGTTAATAAAACTGGAGAAAGGACAGAACATGCAACAATAACCCTGAACCGAATGCATTATCATGACGTTAATAAAACTGGAGAAAGGACAGAACATGCAACAATAACCCTGAACCGAATGCATTATCATGACGTTAATAAAACTGGAGAAAGGACAGAACATGCAACAATAACCCTGAACCGAATGCATTATCATGACGTTAATAAAACTGGAGAAAGGAGAGAACATGCAACAATAACCCTGAACCCGAATGCATTATCATGACGTTAATAAAACTGGAGAAAGGACAGAACATGCAACAATAACCCTGAACCGAATGCATTATCATGACGTTAATAAAACTGGAGAAAGGAGAGAACATGCAACAATAACCCTGAACCCGAATGCATTATCATGACGTTAATAAAACTGGAGAAAGGAGAGAACATGCAACAATAACCCTGAACCGAATGCATTATCATGACGTTAATAAAACTGGAGAAAGGACAGAACATGCAACAATAACCCTGAACCGGAAACACATTATCATGACGTTAATAAAACTGGAGAAAGGACAGAACATGCAACAATAACCCTGAACCGAATGCATTATCATGACGTTAATAAAACTGGAGAAAGGACAGAACATGCAACAATAACCCTGAACCGAATGCATTATCATGACGTTAATAAAACTGGAGAAAGGAGAGAACATGCAACAATAACCCTGAACCGAATGCATTATCATGACGTTAATAAAACTGGAGAAAGGACAGAACATGCAACAATAACCCTGAACCGAATGCATTATCATGACGTTAATAAAACTGGAGAAAGGACAGAACATGCAACAATAACCCTGAACCGAATGCATTATCATGACGTTAATAAAACTGGAGAAAGGACAGAACATGCAACAATAACCCTGAACCCAAACACATTATCATGACGTTAATAAAACTGGAGAAAGGAGAGAACATGTGAGTGTGTGTGTTGTTCTAGGTCTCTTTGTCTGTATTTCTCTGGTCATTAGAATCGGTCAGGCAGCGTAAACCACATTTACTTTTACTTTAGACATCAAATGCATCCAAACTTCGGTCCTGAGGCAGCTTTTATCCTCAATGTTTGTCTAGGTTTTTCAACGTGAGCTTAATGATCCTAAAAGTCAATTTCCTTCCCAACATTTCAGTAGCTTCCCTCAGCCCTTTGAAGAGGAGGATACAGAGGAGGATATAGTGAATGGCATCCATTTTTATCCCAATTACAATGTCTATCTCAATTTAGTTGTATATGTTTATGTTGTTCTAAAACAGCTCAAGTAGACCTGGGACATGGTCCAGGGAGAGAGGGGGAGAGAGGGGGAGAAGGAAGGAGGGAGGGGAGAGCGGGGAGAGAGGGGGAGAGAGAGATAGTGTGAGAGAGAGAGATAGTGAGAGAGTGAGAGGGGGAAGGAGAGAGAGAGAGGGGGAGAGAGAAGGAAGGAGGGAGGGGAGAGGGGGAGAGAGAGAGAAAGAGTGAGAGTGAGAGAGCGAGAGAGAGAGAGCGAGAGAGAGAGAGAGAGAGAGAGAGAGAGAGAGAGAGAGAGAGAGAGAGAGGGAAAGAGAGAGAGTGAGAGAGTAGAAGCAAAGTAGCTTGTTTACACACAAACATGGTGTCAGCTTTTACCCAGTCCCACACAGCAGAGATGAACAGACAGGAGAGGGTAAAGAAAGAGACTGGATCTGTGTACCAAATGGAACCATAGGGCCCTGGTCAAAAGTAGTGCACTATATAGGGAATAGGGTTCTGTTCAGTACCCATACATGATTATATGGATGCTGAAACGTAAGAGAGTAAACGATGGGGCAGACTCACTGCTCGCTGTCAGGCCTCCATGGCTTCCAAATAAACAGACTAATGCATGATTATCAAACATGATTCAACCTTCACACATCCTACCGGTTACTATAACACTCTCATTATCTTATCCTGTGTTGCATTGGAACATCTGTCCTCTGTGTATCAGATTCTTGAATCTAGTTAGGTACGATTCACACATGTGATCAGCTTCAATAGTGCAGATAGATTTTGGGTTGTATTCATTTTGTATTGTATTTTTTTTCCTCTGATGATTGACACACTAGATTGTGGGAGATGATGAAGCAACTGCTCTATTGGTTCATGTTGGATTCTGATTGGACATGATTTAGTCCTGCTGAAGCTGACGATACACAGTGGGTCATCGTCAACTGTGAAGGGTCTCTGCATTTTATACATGCAAGAACACAACAAAAGAGAGAGAGAGAGGAAAAGAGGGCGAGATGGAGACATGAAAAGAGGGAGAGAAAGAGAGAGACAGAGTGTGAAGGGTCTCTGCATTTTTTACATGCAAGAACATAACAAAAGAGAGAGAGAGGAAAAGAGGGTGAGATGGAGAGAGAGAGAGAGATTAAGGGAGAGATGGAGACATGAAAAGAAGGAGAGATGAAAAGAGGGAGAGATGAAAAGAGGGAGCGCGGGAGAGAAAGAGAGAGACAGAGTGTGAAGGGTCTCTGCATTTTTTACACGCAAGAACATAACAAAAGAAGAGAGAGAAAAGAGGGTGAAAAGAGGGTGAGATGGAGAGAGAGAGAGAGATTAAGGGAGAGATGGAGACATGAAAAGAAGGAGAGATGAAAAGAGGGAGAGATGAAAAGAGGGAGCGCGGGAGAGAAAGAGAGAGACAGAGTGTGAAGGGTCTCTGCATTTTTTACACGCAAGAACATAACAAATAGCATCACAGGGATGAGGTGAACTCTTCATCGCCATCATCATTATCACGTTGTTAGTCTTCTTCAGAGGGTTGAGGTGAACTCTGCTCTGTTCAGCGCCCTACTAAATTGAACTGCCATTTAACTGCCATTTAACAAAACTGGACTCCTTGTGTCTCATGACATTTAGAGACTGGACTCCTTGTGTCTCATGACATTTAGAGACTGGACTCCTTGTGTCTCATGACATTTAGAGACTGGACTCCTTGTGTCTCATGACATTTAGAGACTGGACTCCTTGTGTCTCATGACATTTAGAGACTGGACTCCTTGTGCCTCATGACATTTAGAGACTGGACTCCTTGTGTCTCATGACATTTAGAGACTGGACTCCTTGTGTCTCATGACATTTAGAGACTGGACTCCTTGTGTCTCATGACATTTAGAGACTGGACTCCTTGTGTCTCATGACATTTAGAGACTGGACTCCTTGTGTCTCATGACATTTAGAGACTGGACTCCTTGTGTCTCATGACATTTAGAGACTGGACTCCTTGTGTCTCATGACATTTAGAGACTGTACTCCTTGTGGCTCATGACATTTAGGGACTGGACTCCTTGTGTCTCATGACATTTAGAGACTGGACTCATTGTGTCTCATAACATTTAGAGACTGGACTCCTTGTGTCTCATGACATTTAGAGACTGGACTATTTGTGTCTCATGACATTTAGAGACTGGACTCATTGTGTCTCATGACATTTAGAGACTGGACTCTGTGTCTCATGACATTTAGAGACTGGACTCCTTGTGTCTCAACATTTAGAGACTGGACTCCTTGTGCCTCATGACATTTAGAGACTGGACTCCTTGTGTCTCATGACATTTAGAGACTAGACTCCTTGTGTCTCATAACATTTAGAGACTGGACTCCTTGTGTCTCATGACATTTAGAGACTGGACTCCTTGTGTCTCATGACATTTAGAGACTGGACTATTTGTGTCTCATGACATTTAGAGACTGGACTATTTGTGTCTCATGACATTTAGAGACTGGACTCCTTGTGTCTCATAACATTTAGAGACTGGACTCCTTGTGTCTCATAACATTTAGAGACTGGACTCCTTGTGTCTCATGGCATTTAGAGACTTGGATGCCTTGTGTCTCATGACATTTAGAGACTGGACTCCTTGTGTCTCAACATTTAGAGACTGGACTCCTTGTGCCTCATGACATTTAGAGACTGGACTCCTTGTGTCTCATAACATTTAGAGACTGGACTCCTTGTGTCTCATAACATTTAGAGACTGGACTCCTTGTGTCTCATGACATTTAGAGACTGGACTCCTTGTGTCTCATAACATTTAGAGACTGGACTCCTTGTGTCTCATGACATTTAGAGACTGGACTCCTTGTGTCTCATAACATTTAGAGACTGGACTCCTTGTGTCTCATGACATTTAGAGACTGGACTCCTTGTGTCTCATGACATTTAGAGACTGGACTCCTTGTGCCTCATGACATTTAGAGACTTGACTCCTTGTGTCTCATGACATTTAGAGACTTGACTCCTTGTGTCTCATGACATTTAGAGACTGGACTCCTTGTGCCTCATGACATTTAGAGACTGGACTCCTTGTGTCTCATGACATTTAGAGACTGGACTCCTTGTGCCTCATGACATTTAGAGACTGGACTCCTTGTGTCTCATGACATTTAGAGACTGGACTCCTTGTGCCTCATGACATTTAGAGACTGGACTCCTTGTGTCTCATGACATTTAGAGACTGACTCCTTGTGTCTCATGACATTTAGAGACTGGACTCCTTGTGTCTCATGACATTTATAGACTGGACTCCTTGTGTCTCATGACATTTAGAGACTGGACTTCTTGTGTCTCATGACATTTAGAGACTGGACTCCTTGTGTCTCATGACATTTAGAGACTGGACTCCTTGTGTCTCATGACATTTAGAGACTGGACTCCTTGTGGCTCATGACATTTAGAGACTGGACTATTTGTGTCTCATGACATTTAGAGACTGGACTCCTTGTGTCTCATAACATTTAGAGACTGGACTCCTTGTGTCTCATAACATTTAGAGACTGGACTCCTTGTGTCTCATAACATTTAGAGACTGGACTCCTTGTGTCTCATAACATTTAGAGACTGGACTCCTTGTGTCTCATAACATTTAGAGACTGGACTCCTTGTGTCTCAACATTTATAGACTGGACTCCTTGTGTCTCATAACATTTAGAGACTTGACTCCTTGTGTCTCATGACATTTACAGAAAGACAGAAAGAACATAAAGAGTACTCTAGTTCATGGTGTCAAATGAAACAGGACATGAAGCACAACTGACCTCTATTCGGTGGAGAACAAACTCTTTGAACGTTTAGTTCCATGAGGTAGAAAGTAGAGCCATTTTTCTTCATGAAAGTCATTTCCTGGTGTAACACATGTTAAAGGTCCTTATTGTTAAAAAAAAACTTTACTTTAGTAATCTTCTGATGCTTCGTTTTCTTCAGTCCTATGGGTCCTGGTTAAAAGTAGTGCACTATAATAGGGAATAGGGAGTCATTTGGGATGGCACCCTAAATGTAGAGAACGTCATGACTTGGATAGTCTTCCCATTACGTGAGAGGTCAAAGCTTTTAGCTCCAGACAAAACATCCGTTTCCGTTTGAACTATCTCTAGTAGCGCAATAAAAAGGTTGTTCTTATCGTCGCCGCCCAACGTCGTAATGAATACAGCAAAATAAGACATTAAACTACGAGACAGAGAGGAAGAGTCCCTGTGTTGCTGTCTCCAATTAGAGACACTCACACACACACACACACACACACACGCACACACACACACACACACACACACACACACACACACACACACACACACCCTCTCTCTCGCTCAACAAGTCATTAAGGTTTCCTGGTGAACAGCCAGTTAAGAACCTGAACGTCTTAATGGAGGAAAATTAAAAGCAACAGCTCTGAAAAGCGTTCTGCAATTAATTTTGACATTAATAAATGCATTAGCTTAGTTGTGTTAAAGCGTTATTATTGTGGCAACTCGGTGGAACCGAACTGCTTAGTGTGAATATGCTAAATAATTCTAAATATTGTTTTTAATAAACAAGAAGCATTAACACTTGCATTTGGTATTCACCCTCCTTGACATGTTGTTGCGTGACAAAGTGGGATTGAAATGGATTTCTTTGTGATTTGGAAACGGACTTAGTTGTGGTTTTGAAACGGACTTAGTTGTGGTTTTGAAACGGACTTAGTTGTGGTTTTGAAACGGACTTAGTTGTGGTTTTGAAACGGACTTAGTTGTGGTTTTGAAACGGACTTAGTTGTGGTTTTGAAACACTTAGTTGTGGTTTTGAAACGGACTTAGTTGTGGTTTTGAAACGGACTTAGTTGTGGTTTTGAAACAGACTTAGTTGTGGTTTTGAAACGGACTTAGTTGTGGTTTTGAAACGGACTTAGTTGTGGTTTTGAAACAGACTTAGTTGTGGTTTTGAAACAGACTTAGTTGTGGTTTTGAAACAGACTTAGTTGTGGTTTTGAAATCGGACTTAGTTGTGGTTTTGAAACAGACTTAGTTGTGGTTTTGAAACGGACTTAGTTGTGGTTTTGAAACAGACTTAGTTGTGGTTTTGAAACAGACTTAGTTGTGGTTTTGAAACAGACTTAGTTGTGGTTTTGAAACAGACTTAGTTGTGGTTTTGAAACTGACTTAGTTGTGGTTTTGAAACAGACTTAGTTGTGGTTTTGAAACTGACTTAGTTGTGGTTTTGAAACAGACTTAGTTGTGGTTTTGAAACAGACTTAGTTGTGGTTTTGAAACGGACTTAGTTGTGGTTTTGAAACTGACTTAGTTGTGGTTTTGAAACAGACTTAGTTGTGGTTTTGAAACAGACTTAGTTGTGGTTTTGAAACAGACTTAGTTGTGGTTTTGAAACAGACTTAGTTGTGGTTTTGAAACAGACTTAGTTGTGTTTTTTTCCCCATTGATCTGCACAAAATACTCACATAATAATGTGAAAAGGAAAAGAAAATTCTACAAATGTAAAAAAAAATTAATAACACTTTTATAACTAAAATATAGTTGTTGCATTAGCATTTTCACCCCTTTTGTTTAGGCCAAAATTAGTTCAGGAGTAAAATGTGGCTTAACAAATCACATGGTCTCACTCTGTTTTAAATAGTAGGAGTTGACATGATTTTTGAATGACTACCCCTTCCTCTGTCCCCCGTACATACAACATCTGTAAGGTCCCTCAGTCTAGTAGTGAATGACTACCACTTCCTCTGTCCCCCGTACATACAACATCTGTAAGGTCCCTCAGTCTAGTAGTGAATGACTAACCCTTCCTCTGTCCCCCGTACATACAACATCTGTAAGGTCCCTCAGTCTAGTAGTGAATGACTACCCCTTCCTCTGTCCCCCGTACATACAACATCTGTAAGGTCCCTCAGTCTAGTAGTGAATGACTACCACTTCCTCTGTCCCCCGTACATACAACATCTGTAAGGTCCCTCAGTCTAGTAGTGAATGACTAACCCTTCCTCTGTCCCCCGTACATACAACATCTGTAAGGTCCCTCAGTCTAGTAGTGAATGACTACCACTTCCTCTGTCCCCCGTACATACAACATCTGTAAGGTCCCTCAGTCTAGTAGTGAATGACTAACCCTTCCTCTGTCCCCCGTACATACACCATCTGTAAGGTCCCTCAGTCTAGTAGTGAATGACTAACCCTTCCTCTGTCCCCGTACATACAACATCTGTAAGGTCCCTCAGTCTAGTAGTGAATGATTAACCCCTTCCTCTGTCCCCCGTACATACAACATCTGTAAGGTCCCTCAGTCTAGTAGTGAATGACTAACCCTTCCTCTGTCCCCCGTACATACAACATCTGTAAGGTCCCTCAGTCTAGTAGTGAATGATTAACCCTTCCTCTGTCCCTCGTACATACAACATCTGTAAGGTCCCTCAGTCTAGTAGTGAATGATTAACCCTTCCTCTGTCCCCCGTACATACAACATCTGTAAGGTCCCTCAGTCTAGTAGTGAATGACTACCACTTCCTCTGTCCCCCGTACATACAACATCTGTAAGGTCCCTCAGTCTAGTAGTGAATGACTACCCCTTCCTCTGTCCCCCGTACATACAACATCTGTAAGGTCCCTCAGTCTAGTAGTGAATGACTAACCCTTCCTCTGTCCCCCGTACATACAACATCTGTAAGGTCCCTCAGTCTAGTAGTGAATGATTAACCACTTCCTCTGTCCCCCGTACATACAACATCTGTAAGGTCCCTCAGTCTAATAGTGAATGACTACCACTTCCTCTGTCCCCCGTACATACAACATCTGTAAGGTCCCTCAGTCTAGTAGTGAATGATTAACCCTTCCTCTGTCCCCCGTACATACAACATCTGTAAGGTCCCTCAGTCTAGTAGTGAATGACTACCACTTCCTCTGTCCCCCGTACATACAACATCTGTAAGGTCCCTCAGTCTAGTAGTGAATGACTAACCCTTCCTCTGTCCCCCGTACATACAACATCTGTAAGGTCCCTCAGTCTAGTAGTGAATGACTACCACTTCCTCTGTCCCTCATACATACAACATCTGTAAGGTCCCTCAGTCTAGTAGTGAATGATTAACCACTTCCTCTGTCCCCCGTACATACAACATCTGTAAGGTCCCTCAGTCTAGTAGTGAATGATTAACCCTTCCTCTGTCCCCCGTACATACAACATCTGTAAGGTCCCTCAGTCTAGTAGTGAATGATTAACCCCTTCCTCTGTCCCTCGTACATACAACATCTGTAAGGTCCCTCAGTCTAGTAGTGAATGACTAACCCTTCCTCTGTCCCCCGTACATACAACATCTGTAAGGTCCCTCAGTCTAGTAGTGAATGACTACCACTTCCTCTGTCCCTCATACATACAACATCTGTAAGGTCCCTCAGTCTAGTAGTGAATGACTACCACTTCCTCTGTCCCTCATACATACAACATCTGTAAGGTCCCTCAGTCTAGTAGTGAATGACTACCACTTCCTCTGTCCCCCGTACATACAACATCTGTAAGGTCCCTCAGTCTAGTAGTGAATGACTAACCCTTCCTCTGTCCTCCGTACATACAACATCTGTAAGGTCCCTCAGTCTAGTAGTGAATGATTAACCCCTTCCTCTGTCCCCCGTACATACAACATCTGTAAGGTCCCTCAGTCTAGTAGTGAATGATTAACCCTTCCTCTGTCCTCCGTACATACAACATCTGTAAGGTCCCTCAGTCTAGTAGTGAATGACTACCACTTCCTCTGTCCCTCGTACATACAACATCTGTAAGGTCCCTCAGTCTAGTAGTGAATGACTAACCCTTCCTCTGTCCCTCGTACATACAACATCTGTAAGGTCCCTCAGTCTAGTAGTGAATGACTAACCCTTTCTCTGTCCCCCGTACATACAACATCTGTAAGGTCCCTCAGTCTAGTAGTGAATGACTACCACTTCCTCTGTCCCTCGTACATACAACATCTGTAAGGTCCCTCAGTTAACTCTTTTTTTTTTTCAAGCCCAGATTCAACTACAAACACCAAGGACCTTTCTGAAAGCCTCATAAAGGACAGTGATTGGTCGATGGGTACCAATAATAAATCAGAAGTCCTGAGCGATTGGTTCTTTTTGAGGTCAGGTTCGGTTTTTATTTTATTTTTTATAATGACGGTTTTCGACTTTGGTTCAGACAAAAAAATATATATATTATGCATTATTTTATAGCTTTTTAATTGAAATTCCAAAGCCAAATATTGAGAAGATTCAATTGTCTCTAACACCACAGAATAAAGCAATTCATAAGAGCCCCATGATGGTAGTGACTGCCCATTACTGCTGATCACTCATTATTTGTATTCTTTTAATGTCTTTATTGCGTCATCTCATCTCTACTCAGGAAGTAGCAGCCAGACAACCATCTAACATTCTCCAACGAGCCAAGCTCCTCATCACGCAGTTCATACTTGATTTCATGTCTCTCGCGCTTGGTAGGATTTCTCTCCAGAGAAACGGCACGTTGAGCCTAAACTAAACCTGAACTAAATGGAATTCAAGTAATTGAACTGGCGTCGATCCATTTTTTGTTTAATAATCGGAAAATCGGTTTATCGCTCAGAACTACAAATCAGACATTGAATATCTCTTTAAGATCAAGTTAATAATGATGCCGTGGATGATGTATTAAATATCACCCAGTCACTACAAAGATACAGTCATCCTTCCTAACTCAGTTGCTGGTGAGGAAGGAAACCACTCAGTAATTTTACCATGAGGCCAATGGTGACTTTAAAACAGTTACAGATTTTAATGGCTGTGATTGGAGAAAACTGGGGATGGATAAACAACATTGTAGTTACTCCACAATAATGACTTACTGTAAAATGAGTGAAAAAATATATATATACAAAATAAATATATTCCAAAACATGCGTCCTGTACGAAGGTAATACGGAAATAAAAACACTGCAAATAATTAACTTTTGTCCTGAATTCAAAGCCTTATGATTGGGGGACAATTCAACACAACACATCACTGAGTAAGCACCTCCTTATTTTCAAGCGTGGTGGCTGCATTTATATTTTAGTCATTGAGCCAACACTCTTATCCAGCAATTAGAGAATAAGTGCCTTGCTCAAGGTCAACATAATTTTAACCATGTCATCTCCGGGATTCAAACCAGCAAACCTTTTAGTTACTGACCCAACGCTCTTAACCGCTAGGATACGTTCGTGGTATGGGTATGCTTGACATCAGCAATGACTGTGGAGTTTTTCAGGATACAAAGAAATGGCATGGAGCTAACCACAGGCAAAATCTAGGGGGAAACCTGCTTTATACCAGCCACATGGAGAGGAATTCACCTTTGAACAGGACAATAACATACAAGGCCAAATCTACACTGGATTTGCTTACCAAGAAGACGGTGGACATTCCTGAGTTGCCAAGTTACAGTTTTGTCTGAAATCTGCTTGATTTAAATCTATGGCAAGACTGGATCACTGCTGTCTACCCATGATCCCCAACACTTAGATAGAGCTGGGAAATCCAAGGGGGGAATAATTACGATATTCACTGTATGTGGTTGTCTCACCTACGGTACAATGAATAAACAAACTGTAAGATGCAACCGAACCGGCTCTGCTGCGCTCTATCGTGTTGGTTTTGTCTATCCCCACTGGACGTGTCCATGACACGCAGGTTCAAATATCACGACCAACTGTCAACTGGATGTCATAAGGTGAATGCACCAATTTGTAAGTCGCTCTGGATAAGAGCGTCTGCTAAATGACTTAAATGTAAATGTAAATGTGAACCAACTCTATTAGTAGTAGGGTGGCTCCCGAGCGGTCGAAAGCACTGCATCTCAATGCTAGAGGCATCACTACAGACCCTGGCTCGATTCCAGGCTGTATCACAACCAACTGTGAACCAACTCTATTAGTAGTAGGGTGGCTCCCGAGCGGTCGAAAGCACTGCATCTCAATGCTAGAGGCATCACTACAGACCCTGGCTCGATTCCAGGCTGTATCACAACCAGCTGTGATTGGGAGTCCCATAGGGGCGGCACACATATGGCCCAGCATCATTAGGGTTTTGGCCGGGGTAGGCAGTCATTGTAAATAATAATTTGTTCTTAATAACTCATTTGTCTAGTTATATCAAGGTAAAATACAAAAAAAAACATTTAGACAGGTCAAAACACACATTAAACATTCATGGACATTTAGCTGGCTTGCTGTTGCTAATTTATCATAGAAAATAAACATCGGGTTGTTTTTTTTTACCTGCATTGAATATGGTCCTTTGTTTTCTGGATCTTTGTAGAATTTTGACTCATTTTGAGACGTACAAAATCGTGTGTTTCTCTACTCCGGAAATTAATCCACAGATAAAAAGGGGAAACCTAGTTAGTTTTCTCACCTGGTTCATTCTTCTTTTTCTGTGGATTTTATGTGGCGGTTGGCAACCAACTTTAAGGTGCATTTCCACCATCAACTGGACTGGAGTGTGAACCTCACTTCATCTTTCAATCACCCACGTGACTATATGCTTCTAAGATCCAATGAGGAAATTGGAAGGGGGGCCTTAGCGCATCAGGGGGCCTTAGCGCGTCAGGGGGCCTTAGCGCGTCAGGGGGCCTTAGCGCGTCAGGTGTCTAAAATAGAACCATGTCATATTTTAGCTCCTGGCAACGCTGACGCGCGGGAGCAGCTTGGATGAAATTATTGAATAACATGTATGTGTACATTGACAACGCTCGTGCACGCAACGTGGGCCGTGTGGTTAGCACATAATATCTGTATCTTCTCTGTATTCAGGTTCTTATTGATGAATTACACGTGGCTTTATCTTCCATTATTCAACCTGATAACACATCTTCACAATGAACAGACAGGCTCAGCACAGAGGCGCATTGAGGATTTCTTCTCTCCCTTTCTCCATAGAACACGCACACCCGCACACACTCGGCACAGTTCTCTTTCGGTGCACACAAGTACTGTTACCGTGGCAACAGACGGAAGGCGGCGAGCCTCTGTGTATATTCAGAATATGTAAGGTGAATGTGGGGGAGGTGGTGCGTTGTCAAGTGAATACGGTCAGACATCGAACACCACCTAGCCGAATTGAAAATAGCAACTATATTCTTATTTAGGCCACTGTCTTGCACAGTATGTTACAACAACAACAACAACAACAACAACAAGCAGTGTGAACTATATGTCTGATGAAGAAAGTGTGAACACGGGTTCGTACAGGACTGGTTCCGTTCAGTGTGTAACACAGTAGAAGTGGCTATGGGCTAGACTGTACTGGACTGGTTCCGTTCAGTGTGTAACACAGTGAGCGTGGCTATGGGCTACACTGTACTGGACTGGTTCCGTTCAGTGTGTAACACAGTAGAAGTGGCTATGGGCTACACTGTACAGGACTGGTTCCGTTCAGTGTGTAACACAGTGAGTGTGGCTATGGGCTACACTGTACAGGACTGGTTCCGTTCAGTGTAACACAGTAGAAGTGGCTATGGGCTACACTGTACAGGACTGGTTCCGTTCAGTGTGTAACACAGTAGAAGTGGCTATGGGCTACACTGTACAGGACTGGTTCCGTTCAGTGTGTAACACAGTAGAAGTGGCTATGGGCTACACTGTACAGGACTGGTTCCGTTCAGTGTGTAACACAGTAGAAGTGGCTATGGGCTACACTGTACAGGACTGGTTCCGTTCAGTGTGTAACACAGTAGAAGTGGCTATGGGCTACACTGTACAGGACTGGTTCCGTTCAGTGTGAACAGACAGTGAGCGTGGCTAGGGCTACACTGTACAGGACTGGTTCCGTTCAGTGTGTAACACAGTGAGTGTGGCTATGGGCTACACTGTACAGGACTGGTTCCGTTCAGTGTGTAACACAGTAGAAGTGGCTATGGGCTACACTGTACAGGACTGGTTCCGTTCAGTGTGTAACACAGTAGAAGTGGTATGGGCTACACTGTACAGGACTGGTTCCGTTCAGTGTGTAACACAGTAGAAGTGGCTATGGGCTACACTGTACAGGACTGGTTCCGTTCAGTGTGTAACACAGTAGAAGTATGGGCTACACTGTACAGGACTGGTTCCGTTCAGTGTGTAACACAGTGAGTGTGGCTATGGGCTACACTGTACAGGACTGGTTCCGTTCAGTGTGTAACACAGTGAGTGTGGCTATGGGCTACACTGTACAGGACTGGTTCCGTTCAGTGTGTAACACAGTAGAAGTGGCTATGGGCTACACTGTACAGGACTGGTTCCGTTCAGTGTGTAACACAGTAGAAGTGGCTATGGGCTACACTGTACAGGACTGGTTCCGTTCAGTGTGTAACACAGTGAGTGTGGCTATGGGCTACACTGTACTGGACTGGTTCCGTTCAGTGTGTAACACAGTGAGTGTGGCTATGGGCTACACTGTACAGGACTGGTTCCGTTCAGTGTGTAACACAGTGAGTGTGGCTATGGGCTACACTGTACAGGACTGGTTCCGTTCAGTGTGTAACACAGTGAGTGTGGCTATGGGCTACACTGTACAGGACTGGTTCCGTTCAGTGTGTAACACAGTGAGCGTGGCTATGGGCTACACTGTACAGGACTGGTTCCGTTCAGTGTGTAACACAGTGAGTGTGGCTATGGGCTACACTGTACAGGACTGGTTCCGTTCAGTGTGTAACACAGTGAGTGTGGCTATGGGCTACACTGTACAGGACTGGTTCCGTTCAGTGTGTAACACAGTGAGCGTGGCTATGGGCTACACTGTACAGAACCAGTAGGTATATTCTGATCTGCAGGTACACTATATTCCACAGGTTTAGCATGGACTACAGTTTCCAATGGATTTTAGTTGTCTAATAGATGTGGCTGTGTGGGTTAGATGATGTAGAAAAATGCTACAGTAGAAAAATTCCTCACTGAGGCAGTGAGCAGTACTTAGCAGTGAAGCAGTGAGCAGTACTTAGCAGTGAAGCAGTGAGCAGTACTTAGCAGTGAGCAGTACTTAGCAGTGAGCAGTACTTAGCAGTGAGGCAGTGAGCAGTACTTAGCAGTGAGCAGTACTTAGCAGTGAAGCAGTGAGCAGTACTTAGCAGTGAGCAGTACTTAGCAGTGAGCAGTACTTAGCAGTGAGGCAGTGAGCAGTACTTAGCAGTGAGCAGTACTTAGCAGTGAAGCAGTGAGCAGTACTTAGCAGTGAGCTGTATTTAGCAGTGACCTTTCCTCTCCTCTCTTCTCCTCTCCTCTGCTCTGCTCATTTCCTCTGCTCTCCTCAAGTAAAAAAAAAACATGTTGACTCACCCTACTTGTATGTTGATGAAATGGTCTACCACCTGTCATACAGTACTACACACTTTTCTTTTTTGTTGTCCTAGGCTACCAGCCTAAAATGCTTGCTCGCTAGCCTAACTTCCATTCATGGGCAACGTTAGCTAGTTAACAATAGCCTTCTACATCTAGCTAATGTTACATATTGAACTTCCATCCTCTCAGGCCAGGGGCACAACAATGTATGAATTAACGGTTGGATTAGAATCACCGTTATAATCATTGTCCAGTACGGAGAATGAAATAAAACCACAAGTCCAAATCCTTATCTCCATCCATTGCTAACTTAGGAAAAGGCTAATTTTAGCTAGCTGGCTAGCCACCGGAGAACAACAACACAACGGGATGCAACAATTAAAGTTTCTGTCGACAATGTACTGCTCTCAGTGGGATTTGATAGGAGTGACGCCAAATCCAAGCTGGCTTCCCTTGGCCACGACCAATCACAGGTGGGTTCACTCAGTTCAGCTCAACGCTGATTGGATAATTTGCTAAACTTTTTTTGTTTGTCAAGGGAGGCCAGATGCTGTTTTCGCTCGCTTTCCTCTGTGAGATACATTCAGCCTCTTGCGAATTGAAGGGAAATTATGAAACCCGGAGAGACGACACGAGAGAATACCAAGAGTTTGCAAAGCTGTCATCAAGGCAAAGGGTGGCTACTTTGAACAATCTAAAATCTAAAATATATTTTGATTCGTTTAACACTTTTTTGGTTACTATATGATTCCATGTGTGTTATTTCATGGTTTTGATGTATTCACTATTATTCTACCATGTAGAAAATAGTTTTAAAAAATCATGTTCCTTATTTTCATTCATCTATTTCTCAGAGGATGGTAGGGACAAAGTTGGAACAATGCAGAAGAGAGCGTGAAAGAGAGAGAGAGACAGAGAATGAGAGAGAGAGAGAGAGAGAGAGAGAGAGAGAGAGAGAGATCTCAGAAAGAGAGAAAAGAGAGGAGAAGAGAGAATGAGAAAGAGAGAATCTCAGAATGAGAGAGAGAGAATGAGAGAGAGAGAGAAAGAGAGAATGAGAAAGAGAATGAGAGAGAGAGAATGAGAGAGAGAGAATGAGAGAGAGAATGAGAAAGAGAGAGAGAGAAAAGAGAGAGAGAGAATGAGAGAGAGAGAGGAGAGAGAGAGAGAGAGACAGAGAATGAGAGAGAGAGAGAGAGAGAGAGAGAGAGAGAAAGAGAGAGAGAGAGAAAGAGAGAGAGAGAGAGAGAGAGAGAGAGAGAGAGAAAGAGAGAGAGAAAGAGAGAGAGAATGAGAAAGAGAGAATGAGAGAGAATGAGAGAGAGAAAGAGAGAGAAAGAGAGAGAGAGAATGAGAGAGAGAGAGAGAAAGAGAGAGAGAGAGAGAGAATGAGAAAGAGAATGAGAGAGAGAGAAAGTCAGCGAGATAAGCATTTCCTCACAATGTTTTTTTTTTTATAAAACAATTAGAGAGTGTAATTTCCCCAAATTTGAAACCCTTATTCAAGGTTTCAAAGATCTCTCTGATGAGAATAAGCTGTGGGTTGGCCTCTCTCTCTCCCTCTCCTTCTCTCTCTCTCTCTCTGAGAGGATCTCAGAGATGGAGAACAGGAGACGAGGATCTCAGAGATGGAGGGATGGAGATTAGAACAAGAGGAATAGAGGGATGGAGAATAGAAGATCTGATAGGTGGACAACAAAAGAAAGTGAAGTATTTTCTGCTGATCCGTTGCACTCGGTAACCATAGGTTGATATGGTAACAGAGTGTTTATTCTTTACCCACGCTAGATTCTGCGTGTAGCATTCTCTTGCAGATAAATCTCATTGGATGTCTGGCGAGATGACTTATTGCAGCAATAGTTAAAACGTCAGTATTTTCACATATTTTAATGAGACCATGTTGGTTGTTGAGGTGAGTCACAAAAGATGAAGGTGTTGCAAAAATATACAACATAATTCACAGTATGTCGGTGTCTTCGTTATTTCACTTTCCGAGCGGCCTCATCTTCACCATTGTTTAATCATTTTCCTTCCATTTTCACCATTGTTTAATCCTTTTCCTTCCATCTTCACCATTTTTAATCATGTTCCTTCCATTTTCACCATTTTTTAATCATGTTCCTTCCATCCCCACCATTGTTTAATCATTTTCCTTCCATTCTCACCATTGTTTAATCATTTTCATTCCATCCTCACCATTGTTTAATCATTTTCATTCCATTCTCACCATTGTTTAATCATTTTCATTCCATCTTCACCATTGTTTAATCATTTTCATTCCATTCACACCATTGTTTCATCATTACAGCTTCATTGAGTTTGAGGCATAATTATATCTTCTTTCATATACTCATTAGTTTCTCCTCTGTTCTGTTCCCTCTGTTCTCACATGGGCCAGAGAAATTATATTCCATATTAACAGCTAGAATTAATCAATGGCTTCTTTCCTCTTGATTGTCAGACAGAGAAGTTTCTTCCCAAAGCAGGGGTGCAGAGGATAGATGAGAGCCAGTTCCAGGCTTGACATTTTAATTGGATTCACAGTGAGAGATTTTTTTTTCATATTATATTTATACTCTCATCATCACTAATTTCTTGGGTGGTCTTTTTACAACCTGCATGTGGTCTTTTTAGTGCCCAAGCATAATAACTCTCTTTCTCTGGAGGAAGGATCTAGTTCAGGGTGTCAAACCAATTTTACCCAGAGGTCAACATTCAGTCGTTAGCAAGGTCCGGGGGCCTTACTGAAAATGTGTTATATTTCCTTGCCATCAATTATTTATTTTTATTGTCCTCTATCCATCAATTATTTTTATTCTGATGCTCCCCTCATCCACAGCTGGAACTTCCATATATGGGCATAGTCTTTTGTATTGGAAGGCATCCTTTGAGTAGGAACTCCATATGTGGGCACAGACATTCCTTATGGAACCCAGCACTGGAGCAGGAAGTCCATATATGGGCCAAGACACCCATATTGAAACACAACTTATTAGCAGAGAACTGCATATATGGACATAGATCCGTGACCATGCCAGTGTTCTCACCTGCATCCAGTCTTCATTAGCCACAAGCCTGCCTCACTCACCTGAATCACCTTGTAATAATAAGCAACCACCCTTTTGAATTGAACCTTTATTTAACTAGGCAAATCAGTTAAGAACAAATTCTTATTTACGATGACAGCCTCCCCCGGGTCAAACCCGGACGACACTGGGCCAATTTTGCACCGCCATATGGGACACCCAATCATGGCCGGATGTGCTACAGCCTGAAATTGAACCAGGGACTGTAGTGACATTTACATTACATTTAAGTCATTTAGCAGACGCTCTTATCCAGAGCGACTTACAAATTGGTGCATTCACCTTATGACATCCAGTGGAACAGCCACTTTACAATAGTGCATCTAAATCTTTTAGGGGGGGATTACTTATCCTATCCTAGGTATTCCTTAAAGAGGTGGGGTTTCAGGTGTCTCCGGAAGGTGGTGATTGACTCTTTTTGCACTGAGATGCAGTGCCTTACACCACCGTGCCACTCGGGAGCCCACAGTATTTAAATGGAATTTCCAAGTTTGTGCTGAGTCATTGACCACCTTGCCAATGAGTCACCTGCCATACTTCCTTTCACGATGTGGGGCAACTAGCTCCACCCAGGTCTATGATGGGGGGCCACACCAGCAGACAAGCCAGCTACCAACCTTGGCTTGTGGCCAGGGGGTTGGCACTGCCAGCAGGCTCAGAATAACCTTAGTTCATGACTAGGAGGCTAGCTACCAACCTTGGTGCATGAACAGGGGCTGGCCTCCCCATTGACTCACCCTCAAGGCTTCCTGCACAATGGCACCCTCCACCCTCCACCCCAAAAACCCTCATATCAAACTCTACGAACTACTACCCATATTCCTGTTTGTCAGATGGTGAGAAGCTGAACACGTGAAGCAAGCATACAGTCTCTCTCACTCACACACACACACACACACACACACACGTCTCTCTCCCACTCTGTCTCCCCAGTGGTTTCACACTTCAGTCTCTAACAATCAGGCCCTCTCACACCTGCAATCACACTACGCTGATGGACTGGGCGTCCCCGGTGCGTCGTGAAACACACAACCCCCGTCGAACCCGCCCCCCTCCACACACAGAGACACAGCAGGGGGTTAGTAGGGGGAGTAGGGGGGGGTAGTAGAGGGGAGCGGCCATAATGGGGCAGGGGAAGGCCAGGGTAGGCTGGTCATCCTTAAAACAGACACGACCACGCTGTCATCCTCTGCCCCTGACAGAGCCCAGCCTCCTGTATGGATGGGCAAAGGCATAGCACAGAAATCCCCACAGAGAGACTAGCTACCGTGTCACTTCCTGACATCCAGAACCCCATCCCGAAAAAACAAAAGAAAGGGCCGCTTTCTGAAACAGACAGTTTTATCAAAACATCCTCCAGAGAAAACACAGCAATCAAAAATAAAGAATAACAGATTCTGAATCAAACATTTTAATCAAACCGACCCTCCAGCCACCTCTTTTGTCGGGGAAGTGGGTGGGTAGGAAAGCGTAGGCCAAATCCTCGAAAACAAAGAAGAACAAAAACAAGAACGCCAGAACCGAAAGGAGAAGATCAAACTGTTCATATGAGAGAAAGCAGAGGAGATGTGTGTGTGTGTGTTTCTCTCTTCCTTCTTCCCTTTTCCTCATCCTGGATGTTTATTGCACACGCACACACACACACACACACACACACACACACACACACACACAGCACTATTAGAAGCGATTAGATTGGATCAGAGGTGAATTGACATGGGGAGATGGTGTGGATCCCCCTCTCCCCAGGCATACTGTTTAATGCCAGGCAGGGTTGGCAGGTGGGGTAAAAGGTGAGTCGTGTTCCAGTCCGGGGAGAATCGATTCCCTTCACACTACCAGCTGTATTAATTAATGATCCATATTCTCCCTCCTCTCTCCCCTTCTCCACTTCTCTTCCTCCTCTTCCCCTCCACCTCCCTCCCTCCTCTCCCCCTCTCTTCCTCTCCCCTACTCTCCCCTTCTCCACCTCCCCCTCTCCACCTCTCTTCCTCCACCTCCACCTCCACCTCCACCCCGCCTCTCTCTCTCTTCCACTTCTCCCCTCTCTTCCTCCTCTCCACCTCCACCTCTCCCCTCCCTCCTCTCTCGCTCTTCCACTTCTCCCCCCCTCCCCTTCTTCTCCACCTCTCTCCCGCCTTCCACTTCTCTCCCCCCCTCTCCACCTCTCTTCCACTTCTCTCCCCCCCTCCCCCTCTCCTCCACCCCCTCTCCTCCACCTATCCCCCCCTCTCCTCCACCTATCCCCCCCCTCCTCCACCTATCCCCCTCTCTTCCACCTATCCCCCTCTCTTCCACCTATCCCCCTCTCTTCCACCTATCCCCCTCTCTTCCACCTATCCCCCTCTCCTCCACCTATCCCTCTCTCCTCCACCTATCCCTCTCTCCTCCACCTATCCCTCTCTCCTCCACCTATCCCTCTCTCCTCCACCTATCCCTCTCTCCTCCACATCTCCCCCGTTCTCCCTCTCCCTACCATAAAAGCACCAGCTCCATCCCAAATGGCACCCTATTCCCTACAGTGCCTATATAGTGCACTTCTTATGACCAGGGCCCATAGGGCATGGGGTCCATTAGGATGCAGCCACAAATAAGAAGACTAATATCATAACAGATAAATATCTGTCTCCACAGAGCATAAATTCTGTTACATGTCGTTCATGAGCTTTTAGTTGTTATTGATCAGTGTACAACCAGATGTCTGCAGGACAGGCACACCACAATCACGTTGGTGAGAGAAAAGAGGGAAAGAGACAAAGAGGAGGAGGAAGGGGTAAAGGGATAGGATGACGGATGTTGCCATGGATTACTGCTGCCCCCTACTGTTAGGTCTGGAACATTCCAATATCTACAACACACACACACACACACACACACACCTAACATAAACCACAGGTAGAACTGTAGATTTCTGTGCGATAAAGACCCAGCTACCACATAACGTTCTGAGAACCATGTTTTTCTTAGAGCTTGGTGAGAGCGTGGTTGTCGTATGGATATTTTGCATCAACCTTCCAACAACTGTCTGGTGAAATTGCCGGGGGTTGGTGCCGGATTGTTGGGATTGGTGCCGGATTGTTGGGGTTGGTGCCGGATTGTTGGGGTTGGTGCCGGATTGTTGGGGTTGGTGCCGGATTGTTGGGGTTGGTGCCGGATTGTTGGGGTTGGTGCCGGATTGTTGGGGTTGGTGCCGGATTGTTGGGGTTGGTGCCGGATTGTTGGGATTGGTGCCGGATTGTTGGGATTGGTGCCGGATTGTTGGGATTGGTGCCGGATTGTTGGGATTGGTGCCGGATTGTTGGGGTTGGTGCCGGATTGTTGGGATTGGTGCCGGATTGTTGGGGTTGGTGCCGGATTGTTGGGATTGGTGCAGGATTGTTGGGAATGGTGCAAGATTGTTGGGATTGGTGCAGGATTGTTGGGAATGGTGCAAGATTGTTGGGATTGGTGCAGGATTGTTGGGATTGGTGCAGGATTGTTGGGAATGTTGCAGGATAGGTACTCGGCTTTGGAATATTCTTGGCACATTTAAGGAACTTTTCCTAAAAATTGGTTGAATTGGTTGAATAAAATGTATATTTTAGTAATGTTCTAGGAATATTCTTCAACTGTTTTGACATTTGCAAATGTCCTCAAATTGTTCAGTGTTAAAGAACATGCGTTAAGAATGTTCTTCTGTGGGAATTTCAGTACTTCAGCATAACGTTTCTAACAGGTCTAACGTTTCTAATAGTTGTATTTATAGTTTAGAAAACGTTAACAAAAAAAACTTTCCATAAAAACCATAAGAAAACTTTAGTACCGTTCAGAGAATGTTCTAAGAATGCTCTTTAAAAACACATACATTCCGTTCTCTACGTCAACAAAACTCTGTCTATCCTCTGTTGTTAAATTTGTTCAGGAGTGTTGGCCGCACCCGCTAATTGGCCAAACCTGATCTTAATTAAGTGTCTATTTCCTTTGAAATGAGGTCGGTTCAAATATACTAAAATTAACAACTTTGTATGAGTTAATAAAAAAAAACATGGCATCCTAACCATTCTGGTGACGCAATTGCATGGACAGAGAACAGAAGATCATAGTTTGAAATCTTACGGACGCATTGCCACAATAATGTAAAGGGGTTTACGTGACTAATCCCTAAGCAAATTAATTTCCATGTGTCCTATCTGTGCTTCGAGTTCAAAATGTTAATCCAAACTAGGCTACCAGTATTATTCATTATAAACGTCTTAAAACATTGTCAGAACATTATTTGATTACCTTCAAATAAACTACAGTTTGTGTTCTCAGAACGTTAATAAAACCTCCCAGGAAAACTTTCAGGAACCATAGTAAAACATTCTCAGAACCTCCCTGGAACCATAGTAAAACATTCTCAGAACCTCCCTGGAACCATAGTAAAACATTCTCAGAACCTCCCCGGAACCATAGTAAAACATTCTCAGAACCTCCCCGGAACCATAGTAAAACATTCTCAGAACCTCCCCGGAACCATAATAAAACATTCTCAGAACCTCCCCGGAACCATAGTAAAACATTCTCAGAACCTCCCTGGAACCATAGTAAAACATTCTCAGAACCTCCCTGGAACCATAATAAAACATTCTCAGAACCTCCCCGGAACCATAGTAAAACATTCTCAGAACCTCCAAGGAAACATATTAAAACATTCTCAGAACCTCCCTGGAACCATAGTAAAACATTCTCAGAACCTCCCTGGAACCATAGTAAAACATTCTCAGAACCTCCCTGGAACCATAGTAAAACATTCTCAGAACCTCCCTGGAACCATAGTAAAACATTCTCAGAACCTCCCTGGAACAATAGTAAAACATTCTCAGAACCTCCAAGGAAACATAGTAAAACATTCTCAGAACCTCCCCGGAACCATAGCAAAACATTCCCAGAACCTCCCTGGAACCAGAGTAAAACATTCTCAGAACCTCCCTGGAACCATAGTAAAACATTCTCAGAACCTCCCTGGAACCATAGTAAAACATTCTCAGAACCTCCCTGGAACCATAGTAAAACATTCTCAGAACCTCCCTGGTTATATCCTTCCTGTTTGGCCCTGTCCGGGGGTGTCCTCGGATGGGGCCACAGTGTCTCCTGACCCCTCCTGTCTCAGCCTCCAGTATTTATGCTGCAGTAGTTTATGTGTCGGGGGGCTAGGGTCAGTTTGTTATATCTGGAGTACTTCTCCTGTCCTATTCGGTGTCCTGTGTGAATCTAAGTGTGCGTTCTCATTCTCTCCTTCTCTCTTTCTTTCTCTCTCTCGGAGGACCTGAGCCCTAGGACCATGCCCCAGGACTACCTGACATGATGACTCCTTGCTGTCCCCAGTCCACCTGGCCATGCTGCTGCTCCAGTTTCAACTGGCCTGGGCCCTAGGACCATGTCCCAGGACTACCTGAGAACTCTTGCTGTCCCC